>NC_057721.1:65015568-65036474 GCF_004010195.1 Chiloscyllium plagiosum | reverse complement strand
TTTAGTGTCATCTGCAAACTTACTAACTGTACCTCTTATGCTCACATCCAAATCATTTATGTAAATGACAAAAAGTAGACGACCCAGCACCAATCCTTGTGGCACTCCACTGGTCACAGGCCTCCAGTCTGAAAAACAACCCTCCACCCCGACCCTCTGTCTTCTACCTTTGATTCAGTTCTGTCTACAAATGGCTAGTTCTCCCTGTGTTCCGTGAGCTCTAATCTTGCTCACCAGTGTCCCATGGGGAACCTTGTCGAACGCCTTACTGAAGTCCATATAGGTCACATCTACTGCTCTGCCCTCATCAATCCTCTTTGTTACTTCCTCAAAAAACTCAATCTAGTTTGTGAGACATGATTTCCCACGCACAAAACTATGTTGACTATCCCTAATCAGTCCTTGCCTTTCCAAATGCATATACATCCTGTCCCTCAGGATTCCTTCCAACAACTTGCCCACCACCGACGTCAGGCTCACTAGTCTATAGTTCCCTGACTCGTTCTTACCACCCTTCGTAAACAGTGGCACCATGTTTGCCAACCTCCAGTCTTCCGGCACCTTACCTGTAACTATCGATGATACAAATATCTCAGCAAGAGGCCCAGCAATCACTTCTCTAGCTTCCCACAGAGTTATAGTGTACACCTGATCAGGTCCTGTGGATTTATCCACTTTTGTGCATTTCAAAGCTTCCAGCACTTGCTCCTCTGTAAGATGGACATTTTGCAAGATGACACCATCTATTTTCCTACAGTCTATATCTTCCATGTCCTTTTCCACAGTAAATACTGATGCAAAATACTCAATTAGTATCTCCCCCCCATTTTCTGGGGCTCCACACAAAGGCTGCCTTGCTGATCTTTGAGGGGCCCTATTCTCTCCCTAGTTACCCTTTTGTTCTTAATGTATTTGTAAAAACCCTTTGGATTCTCTTTAATTCTATTTGCCGAAGCTATTTCATGTCCCCTTTTTGCCCTTGATTTCCCTCTTAAGTATACTCCTACTTCCTTTATACTCTTCTAAAGATTCACTCGATCTATCCTGTCTATGCCTTACATATGCTTCCTTCTTTTTCTTAACCAAATCTTCAATTTCTTTAGTCATCCAGCATTCCCTATACCTACCAGCCTTTCCTTTCACCCTCACAGGAATATACTTTCCTGAACTCTCGTTATCTCATTTCTGAAGGCTTCCCATTTTCCAGCCATCCCTTTACCTGCGAACATCTGCCCCCAATCAGCTTTTGAAAGTTCTTGCCTAATACCATCAAAATTGGCCTTTCTCCAATTTAGAACTTCAACTTTTAGATCTAGTCTGTCCTTTTCCATCATTATTCTAAATCTAATGGAATTATGGTCACTGGCCCCAAAGTGCTCCCCCACTGACACCTCTGTCACCTGTCCTGCCTTATTTCCCAAGAGTAAGTCAGGTTTTACACCTTCTCTAGTAGGTACATCCACATACTGAATCAGAAACGTGTCTTGTACATGCTTAACAAATTCCTCTCCATCTAAACCCTTAACACTATGGCAGTCCCAGTCTATGTTTGGAAAGTTAAAATCCCCTACCATAACCACCCTATTATTCTTACAAATAGCTGAGATCTCCTTACAAGTTTGTTTCTCAATTTCCCTCTGACTATTAGGGGGTCTACAATACAATCCCAATAAGGTTATCATCCCTTTCTTATTTCTCAGTTCCACCCAAATAACGTCCCTGGATGTATTTCCAGGAATATCTTCCCTCAGCAGAGCTGTAATGCTAAACCTTATCAAAAATGCCACTCCCCCTCCTCTCTTGCCTCCCTCTCTATCCTTCTTGTAGCATTTGTATCCTGGAATATTAAGCTGCCAGTCCTGCCCATCCCTGAGCCATGTTTCTGTGATTGCTATGATATCCCAGTCCCATGTTCCTAACCATGCCCTGAGTTCATCTGCCTTCCCCAGTTTAGTGTATTGGTACTACCTTGTCCTTGCCTGCCCTGACTGTTTGATTTCCTTCTGTTCTCAACTGTACCAGTCTCAGATTGATCTCTTTCCTCATTATCTCCCTGGATCCCAACCCCCCACCTTCCTAGTTTAAATCCTCCCAAGCAACTCTCGCAAATCTCCCTGCCAGTATATTAGTCCCCTTCCATTTTAGGTGCAATCCGTCCTTCTGGTACAGGTCACTTCTACCCCAAAAGAGATTCCAATGATCCAAAAATGTGAATCCTTCCCCCATACACCTGCTCCTCAGCCATGCATTCATCTGCTCTATCCTCCTATTCCTGCCCTCACTAGATCTTGGCACTGAGAGTAATCCAGATATTACTACCCTCAAGGACCTCCTTGTTAAATTATTGTCTAACACTCTGTCATCACCCTTCAGAATCTCAACCTTTTCCCTTCCTATATCGTTGGTTCCAATGTGAACAATGACCTCTTGCTGGCCCCTCTCCCCCGTGAGAACATTCTGCACCCTCTCTGAGACATCCTTGATCCTGGGACCAGGGAAGCAACACACCATTCTGCTTTTTCACTGCTGGCCACAGAAATGTCTGTCTGTACCTTGAACTCGAGAATCCCCTAACACAATGGATCTCTTGGAACCTGATGTACCCCTCGTTGCATTAGAGCCAGTCTCCATACCAGAAACTTGGGTATTCGTGCTACATTCCCCTGAGAATCCATCACCCCCTACATTTTCCAAAACAGCATACCTGTTTGAAATGGGTATATCCACAAAAGATTCCTGCACTAGCTGCCTACCTCTCTTACCCTTCCTGGAGTTAACCCATCTATGTGACTGTACCTGAAACTTCCCCCCCTTCCTATAACTGCCATCCATCACATACTGTTGCTGTTGCAAATTCCTCATCACTTCTATCTGTCTCTCCAACCGATCCACTCGATCTGATAAGATTCGCATCCAACAGCATTTATGGCAGATATAATCTGCAGTAACCCTTAAACTCTCTTTAACCTCCATCTTACAAGAAGTACATATCACTCTATTAAAGGCCATTTTTGCTCCTTCGCAATCTGCAGACCCAGAAAATAACATCGTCTTATTCCTCTACAAAAACTGCCCCAGGTTAAATTAATAGCTATGGGTTATATTTTAAGTTTAATCAAGAGACATATCTCCAAAAACATATAATCAAAAAAGGACCTACTCTACTCACTACTGCGGATTCTCTGTAGGCCACACTTAAAACAACGATTAACCTATCTGATTCTGTGCTGTGAACTTCGCCCAACAGTTCCTCCAAGATTAGTTGTGAATTTCACTGTTTGATAATTTTCCCAGATGTACTCCGATGTCCAGCGATACACGAATTCAAACAGCAAAGGCAGTAACTGTGCAGGTTCGTTCTCTCGTTCTTCCTCTCTCTCTCTCTCTCTCTCTCGCAATGACCTCACCATGTGCTTCCTTTGTCTGTTCTTCTCCCTTTTAAAACTGCTGTTGTTTTGACTTTTTTTCCAAAGGTCCAACACAATGCAACAGCATATGAAACAGTAATTGCTGCTCTTGCAATTGGAGGCAATCACCTCCAGCACCTAAAATACCTCAAAAAAGGAGCAGCTATTGCAGCCAGAAATTTTTCCCATCCTCCATCTTGGATTACCCAGAATCCAATCAACTCGTCTCAGAATTCTCAGGCTCTGTTCTACTCTTCAGAGCCGCAAATTCTTTCAGTACTCTAGCTGGTCAATAGTAACCCCTTTATGATGTTGATAGTGGGGGATTCAGTGACATTGAATGTCAAAGGCAGACAATTAGATTCTCTCTTGTTAGAAATGGTAATTATAGGATCTGTATAGCATGAGCATTACTTATCATTTCTCAGCTCAACTCGGAATGCTAGTTAGATATTGTTGAATACCGACATGGACTGATTCAGTTTGTGAGGAGTCATGAATGATACTGAACATTGCACTCCCATGAGCAAACGTTCCACTTCTGACCTTGTGGAGATGGGAAGCTCTTGACGCAGCAGCTGAAGATGGTTGGGCCTAGGTTACTGCGCTGACGAAGTCATGTGGGAAAACCCAAGGACTGAGATGACTGAGCTCCAACAGTCACAAACATATTCCTTGTGCAGGGTAGGATTCTAACCATTCAAGTTCTTGTTCACCTTGTCTTTCATTGATTTTAATTTTTGCCGGATTCCTTGAGACTAATTATGGAAATCCTTCATTGCAGACTTTGAGGAAGTCATCGATTGGCTTTAAATTTAAAAAATACTAGTTAATATCCTCTTGATTTAATATATTTCCACACAACATTAACATGGAAGCAGGTAATTATTATCAACACGGTGTGCATGATTTCTGGCATGTTCAGACACTAAAGACCCTGTGATATGGCCAAAATGGGGTCTAGAATTGAAATGTCAATTTAGCCCTGTTTAATGCAAGATGTCATCTTGATAAAGATGCTGAAGCCTGTGCTAAGAATGGCCATGTGGAAGCTTGTTCAGAAGATGACTGACACTTAACATGCCTATTGGCACTCATTAAAAGGGTGACATGATTTATTAGTAGTTATTACTTGTCCTAGATATATTCTAATCAACCTGTTCACAAAAGTTATTTCACATCAATGGACCAAGCTAGGCTTGAAGATAGGCCTCCTGGCTTAGTGAAGGGATACTACTACAGCACCACAAGAGCCCTTTTAAACAACGCCTAGACTGTGATTTGAAACCCTGGACCCTCGGATGAAAAGCCTGATACTCTACTGACTGAGTTAGCCAGACTCCCGACTGACACCTCTTTGAATGCCTTCTCTGAATGGTAACCCAGTGTTTTGGGAGTACTTGAGGTATTAACATAGATTTCCAGCCCTATGTAAAATGATACTTGTCATGTCATGCTCAATGCTGTTGGAAACGTGAAGAGGACTTCTCCAACACAGTGTGAGACTTTATCGCCCACTTTGTCAGGTTTTTGTCAGCACTTCAGCAACATTTAGAACTTAGAATGGGATAGCACAGTACAGGCCCTTCAGCCCTCGATGACCTTTTATCCTACTCTAAGATCAAACTAACAAACATGCCCTTCATTGTACTATCATTTGACAAATTAAAGGACTTCACGCAAATAGAGTTAGAGGTGTGCCACTTCAGTTTATAGGGCATCTTCTAGGACTTACTAGAGCAAACCAATTTCTTAGTCATAGTCATCTTGTTCAGGGTTCTCCTGGGCAGAACAAGGAGTAGGAGGAAGACATGAGGTTGGGATTGGGGGTGTGATGGAGAGACAGATAGACACACATGAGAGAGCTGGCTGGCATCCTTCCACCCTCTGGATTTCCGTTACGTGATTTCCAATGTGGTTTCTAAGCAGTCATTTGTGTCTCTTGGTGTCTGACTCAGTCTTCAATGTAAAGCTATATGTCAGTCAGCACACTCCACATCTTCTGTGAAAGTGGGCTATGAGGAGCCTACATTTAACTTCCATTAAAATTGTGAGTCATCAACACCCAAGTACACAATCAACAAGTTTGTAATTTAGCGTCTCAGAGCAAACACAGATTATGGTCATCAGTAATTAGCACCAACATTATGTACTAAACCCACACTTTCAAAGATGCCAAATTATTATCTCATATAGTGCCTGTTTTTGCCCTTTGGTCAGATAAACTCTAATGCATCATACCAAAATTATCAATTCCTTTTTTTAAAAAAGATACACTCTGGACTAAACCATAAAGGCCAGAGCTTGTAAAAGGGGAATCCATAAAATAAAACTGTCCCTGATCTATACCTATGCCCGAAACCATACAATTTTCAATTTAACATTGCGTATCAGGGAAGAATCAAAGAAGCCTTTCAAATTGAAGGTTACATCTGCAGTGCTACAACCAAGTAAAGAACCATTGAACAAAAGTACACCCCGTTAACAGTTTACTCCTGAATGCTGCAAACCAGTCCATTTATTTTGGAGGCATACACCCTGTGTAACGTCAGACCTGGCCTCAGCTTAACTTAATTTCCATGAATTGAATTAGTTTCTATGTCCTTTAGCAAGATTGCATCTCTGGCTGTATGTGTACTACCAAAGCTTCAGGGGCAGGGCTAATAAGAATAGAAGAGAGAACAAAAGAAATGACAGAGCAAAAGTCAAGCTAAAAAGTCACACCATCATTTAAAGTGACTGAAAAGACAAAAGGAAAGAGTGAAAGGGTACCTTGGGAGCCGAGAACGGAGTTTGCACCTTTTCTTGCAAATGCAGGTGGGATTAATGGGCAGGGATGGGGTTTGGGGGCTGTTTGAGGAGTGGGGCCAGAGTATCATAGAGGAAATGACCCCACTGTAATGCTGAAAGGGGATGGGATGGAAAGGTATATTTGGTGGTAGTATCACATTGAAGGTGGTGGAAATAGCAGGAAAAATATTTTCTGAATACGAAGACTGGTTATGTGTAAGGCAGGGACGAAGGCAACAAACAATGCTGGAGGCCACAGTGGGTTAGACAGCATCCATGGAGAGAGAGCAAGCTAACATTTTGATTCTAGATGATTCTTCATTCGAGCTGAAGTGAAGTGTGCAGGTGCCAGCATTTGTGCAATAGCGGGGGTGTAGAGTGCTGCCGAAGAAAGCATGCTGACAATGCAGATTAAGTGACTGGAATATGAGAATGGCAAAATACTGGTGTGTCCAACTACCAAGTTGGAAAGAACAGATAGATAAGTAGAATAGTACAGTGTGGAAACAGGCCCTTCGACCCAACAAATCCACACCAACCCTTTGAAGAGTAACCCATCCAGACCAATTCCCCTATTCTATTCCCCTGACTAATGCACCTAACCTACACATCCCTGAACAATATGGGCAATTTAACATGGCCAATTCACCTAATCTGCACATCTTTAGATTGTGGGAGGAAACCCACTCAGACATGGGGAGAATATGCAACTCTACACAGTACATAGACAGTCGCTCGAGGCTGGAATCGAATCTGGGTCCCTGGCACTATGAGGCAGGATGCTAACCACTGAGCCATCGTGCCACCCTATAGATGTAGATGTTCTCACTGGAGTGGGAGGAAGGGAGACAGGACATGGTGACAGAGAGTGTCACAAGTAAAGCTAAAAGAAATGGGAGTGGGTTCACAATCTGAAAGGTGTTGGACTCAATATTAAGTCCAGAAAGTTGGAAAGTGCCAAGTCTGAAGATAAGATGTTGTTCCTCCAGTTAACATAGAACATCAGTCCCCCCAATCTAACATGGAAACATAAAAACTTCGAACAAGAGTAGACCATTTGGCTCTTCAAGCCTGCTCCACCAATCAATGTGATCAGGACTGTTCCTTTACCTCATTGCTATATTCCCACTTTGTCACTATAGCCCTCATATCCCTATTATGGTTCTGAAAGGAAGGGGAAGGGGTAAGAGATGTAGGAGAGGTAGTGGACATGGTCCAGGTTTCTGTCCATAATGGTGTTGGGGATTCCTTAGTTAAGGAGACAAAGCAATATCTCAGAAACACATAAGTGTTTCTGAAATATTGTTACTTTTTTCTTCTTCCATACTGGGGAGAGCAAATAACAGGTTGGATGACCGATTCATACAACACTCCCAGTCAGTCCATACGAACCCATGTTTCCAAGTTGCCTGTTATTTTAATTTTCCAATTTGCTGTCACACTAACACACGGACACCGTGGTGACTGCTAATAAAAACTAACACATGCCAAGAGACTAAAGGTAAGAATTTTAATTATTGTCCTGGATCTGAGCCACCGTGCCACCCTAAGCATCCTTGATCTTGTTGTGCTGTTCCAGTGAAACTCAATGTAAGTTTAAGGATCAGCACCTCACTTACAGCCCACCAGACTCTAAATTGAGTTCAACAACTTCAGACCATAATTTCTTACACATATTTCTTTTCTTTCTTTACTTTGCTTGTTTTGATTTTTCTCTTATTTTTGCTCTCATATGCAGCACAGCTGTTCTAAGTAATCCTTTGTGCTATAGATACATCTTTTGTTTCTTTGCTTCTTTTGTTAGCCCTCCCCTGCTTCCCTCCCAACCCCTACCCTCCCATTCCCTGTGGTCCTGTACCACTAACTTGACTGTCATTCATTCTTTGATGTCTTCCACCCAGCCACAGACTTTTCTTTGCCCTTTTTCCCAACCAATCCTCCCTCAAAATTTATCACATCTCAACATCTTTCCAGTTCTGGGGCAAGTTCATTAACCGACAGCTTAACTCTGTTTCTCTTTCTGCAAACACTGTCTCAGCACATCTGAGTATTTCAAACATTTTCTGTCTTGATTTCAGATTTCCAGCATCTGCTCTATTCCGCATTCATGTTTGTGCAGAGTTCTGGTGGGCACGTGGGTTTTGCTCAAGTGCATTGATACAGAGTGTGGATAAAGCGATGGGTGAGATGAAATCTTTACAAAATGGCCAACTCTGGGAGCGTTGCTGCTTGCAGTCTGAGGCTGCAGCCAGTAATTAAAATCCTTACCTTTAGTCTGCTGGCATGTGGAAGTTTTTATTAGCAATCACCACAGTGTCAGTCCACAGAGGGGTAATAATGTTGTTATCCATGCACATAAATATAGAGGGTACTAACAGATTGCTTCACAATCTCTGAACTTGTAGATCACTAAAATGTACATTGTGGTTTCAAAAGAAAATTATTTAGTCTAGCAAAGTTTGGCTCAGCGCCATATCACTCTATCATGTCTTTGCTAATAAAAGCATTTTTATATCAAATTGTTATATATTCCTTTGTGTAGACAAATCAGAATAGATGTGGGACATACTAACTTCCTGCTTTTTGGTTCACTGATGATGAATCACACACCATGGTAAACACATTTAGATTCAGCTGAGCTGATAAAACGTTGCTGCATTTTGACTGTCTCCCTTAAAGAGCTAAAGGTTTGGCACAGTTTCACAATGTAAGATCACCAACTCTTCCATCAGACAGTTCAGACGCCAGACAGGGCCAGAGTTAAGCACATTTGGGTACAACGTGATCTTTGATACCAAACTTACCTACTGCTTAGATCCAAAGTAGCTCTTTTCAGAATAACTCACACTTTCACTTAGTGATCAAAGGTGAGGAATTTGTGAAAACCTTAGACTTGGGCTCGTTATTTGTGAGGTAGCTAGTGGGGTAGTTGTCCGATGAAGGAGCAGCGCTCCAAAAGCTTTTACTTCCAAACAAACCTGTTGGACTATAACATGGTGTTATGATTTTTAACTTGTTCATCCCAGACCAACACTGGCACCTCCACATCATTGTTATTTGTGATTGTGATACTATCTCATAGGGAGGACACTCAGCTAAATGCTGGATTTATGAAAGAGCTCTCCCACTTCCCTCTTTCCATAACCTTGCAAATATTTTCTTTTCTAAATCCTTTCTGAAGATTACTCTTGCATCTGTTTACACCACCCTTTCTGGCAGTGTATTGCAGCTCAAATTGATTGGCACCACATTCACAAACATCCACTTATTCCACTATGGATGTATAATAGTAACAATGTGTACTATCTGCAAGATGCACAGGAATTCACAAGGCTCCTCAGATAGCACCTTCTAAATCCATGACCATAACACCTGGAAGGAAACATCAGGAAATACATGGGGACACCACCACCACCTATAAGTTGCCTTTCAAGCCACTAACCATCTTGAATTAGAAATACTCCTTCAGTGTCGCTGGGTCAAAATCCTGGAACTCTCTTTCAGACAGTACTGTGGGTTTCCCCATATCCCAAAGGCTGCAGCAGTTCAAGAAGTCAGCTCATCTATACCCTCTTGTGTACAATTAGGGACGGGCAATAAATGTTGGCCTAGCTTGCGTCCCTTACAGAAGAATTAAATGCAAATCTTATATTTATGCCCTCTGATGACATTTAACTATTTTTCCCACTATTTTTAGACATCTAAGATATTGGTCTATTAGACATGCGTGGCTTAAGGCCTTCAGTGGAAGAAGAAGTAAGATACAAGCACATAACTGACTGTAGATCAATTCAAAAATTCTCAGTTTAATGCTGGGACAATGAAAATGTTCATGATAATTGTACTGACTCCTTGGTTTCAGGTTCTTACTTCAGGAGTTCTGCTGAAATTAGCTCAGACTGCAGATGATAAAGCTGCAGACATGACGGGTGTGAAACAAAAGTAAACAACAAAACTAAGGCAATTAGGTTTTTGCTTGTTTTCCTTATCTGATAAAGAGAATGTAAAAAAATGTTTCTGAAGGAGAAATCAAATCGGCCTCTCTATATTAGCTGTTGTCATTAAGTAAGGATATCTTCTGTGTTGAGGACTCTGCATATAGTCCACAGGGGAAGTGGATCATTCGCATTTTGCGTTTAGAAAAGATTTTATCAAGCGCAGATGCTTGGAGCAAACACACTTCCAATCAGAGGAATCATAATATCTTGTGGCAAAGAAAGCAGTAAGTGGCAGATAATTACGATGAGTGATTGATTTGGGAGACTGCTGCTTTCATTGTGATTAAGAGTTGTAATCATCTCAAATCTATTTCACTTGCCACGCAATGACAACCTCTCTCATGACCAGGCCATATCTATGAAAAGAGACAAGTTCGAGGCATATTATGTTGGAGCTGTGCCCTATTTATGTCGGAGGCGCTGTATAATGATAAGCATTTGCAGATGATACTTGAATTAAAATTAAAATGCTTTGTCTTTAAAGAAAACAGCTTGGTGTTAAGGCACAAATATTGTACATTTTGTTTTGCATGAGTGTAGCTTTGATCCCTGAGTCCCAGAGGTTATCAATATTGGGTAAGGTACAGGGTGCTTATGAGTGGAGCAAGCCAAAATGCTACACAAAAGGTATTTTATACACTTGTTGAGTCCCTCCACTATCACATGCACACAATTTCCTTGGGGATTAGTGGCATGACTTTGTATCTTGGCAATTCTATTTGTGGTGTCTTCCCCTTTCCCTGCCAATAAAGAAGAGAAAGCTGGCATGGGTGACATGAATTGCTCAAAACCTCACCGTTCCTGTCTCTGTTGGAGTCAGGAACCTATAGTAAGGTTTTACCTATAGTAAGCACTCAATTGGCACGAATAAACTGCAGCATCAGATTTCAGGATGCAATTTTTTAAATTGTTAACCCAAAAGCAAATCTTTTGGTCTGTACAGCCATTTCCTTATTCAGCAGCAATGTGCCTTATGGGCAGCCAGAAGGACGTATATTTCTCAGGGAGAGTGCAACCATGGCTCCTAAGATGAGGGGGTTAACCTTTCCATGAGTTTGAGTTGTTTAGGTCAGTGTTCTCCAGAACTTAAAAAGATGATATGTGAATACATTTGATATGTACACATGTATGATATGTGAATTTATGAAATTAATTCAAATAAGGATGTTTTCCCTCTGGGTCCTAATCTCAGGATAATGGATCAAGTATTTAGAACTGAGCTGTGGATGTTCAGTCTTTGAGTATATTTAACTCAAAGTTTGATAGATTTGCAGTGACTAAGGAAATCAAAGGATTGTGTGAGAGGGTGTAGTGAGATATATCATCAACTGCGATGTTGTTTAACGGTGTAGCTAGCTTGAGAGGCCAAATGGTCTATTCCTGCTCCTTCTATTCCTTATGTCCGTACCCATCAAAAATTGACCCCTATAATTCTTGGGCAGGAATTTGTTTCTTACTACATCAGTGTTCTGCGAAAGAAAGTAGACCATAAACATTACCTCAAATGACATTGACTACAATGTTGAATGCTACAGTCTAAGGATTTTTCTTAGGTGCTCGGGCAAAGTTAGTGATTACAAATTAGTCACTGTTGTACACACTGTGCCTGATACTTAATTCTATTAATTGCATTGGAAATCCTCACTTTTAAAATTCTCATTCATGTTTCCAAATTTCTCTCGTCTATTTCTGTAATCTACTCCAGTTTCTCAAATGTTCAAGATATCTATATTCTAAAACTGGCCTTTTGAGCATCTCCAGTTTTGATTCCTTTGCCACTGGTGTGGATGTCTTCTGTTGTCTGGGCAGTAAGCTGTGTAATATGTTGCCTTGATCTCCCTGCCTCCCTACCTCTCTTTCCTCCTTCAGGACATTCCTTCAAACTTACCTTTTTGATCAAGCTCTTGGTCATTTTGCCCTAATATTTCCTGATATGGCTGGCTGTGAAATTTTGTTTTAAAATGCAACTTTGTAATGCCTTGAGATATTTTACTGCCAGAAATATAGTTCATAAGTAAAAGTTGTTGTTATGTACACGACGCAAACTCATGCATCATCAGAATTGTTTTATTAATAAATAAATAATAACTGACAAGTCAGAAAGTCCACATCATTGATATTATGGATTGTTTATGCTTTAACAACATTGGTAGCTTCAAGAGGTTAAGAGCTTGCTTGAACACCACACACAAGCAGAGGTCTGTATGGTAGTAATTAGTACAGATAAGCCATAGTCATAGGGTCATACAGCACGGAATCAGACTCCTTTGTCAAACTCCTCCACACCAAAAATGTTTTACAAACTAAACTAGCCCCATTTGCCTCCATTTGGTCCATATCCCTCTAAATCTTTCCTATTCATGTACCTGTCCAAATAGCTTTTAAATTTTTGTAACTGTATCTGCATCTATCACTTCCTCTGGCAGTACATTCCACATGTGAACCACCCTCTGTGAAAACGTTACCGCTCAGGCCCCTTTTAAATCTTTCTCCTCATTACAGACTTATCTTATACTAGGCTTCTTGCATTTAATTTAATAATATTTAAAGGATGAAGCAATCCGAGCTTCAGTTATAGTGTCCACATTTAGTTCTGTTTGCAGTCCAGTTGTTACTGCTTGAATTCCATCCAAAAACCTTTTTCCGTGATCTCATGAAATTCAATGAGTGTTTAATTCTCAGAAATTCAGTAATCAAGTCAGGTGGCCGTAAGACTGCCACAGCTATTAATGCAAACAGATGAGAGATGAACCACCAAGTTATATATCTGTAAGCTTCATGTCTACTGTTGGGAAAGTGTCTGAATGAATTGTGAAGACATTTGAGCTTATGTCATGAACTTACCTGTGACAATCACATACTTTTGAAATGATACTTAATGATTCTATTGGATTCCTTTGCAGGGATAACAGATGATACAGCAGAGATTGTGAATGTTGTTTACCTGGATTTCAACATGGCATTTAACACTTCTGTTAAAAATCACACAACACCAGGTTATAGTCCAACAGGTTTAATTGGAAGCACACTAGCTTTCGGAGCGACGCTCCTTCATCAGGTGATAGCGCGCTCCGAAAGCTAGTGTGCTTCCAATTAAACCTGTTGGACTATAACCTGGTGTTGTGTGATTTTTAACTTTGTACACCCCAGTCCAACACCGGCATCTCCAAATCATGAACACTTCTGTTGTAATTCTTAAGGTCTGAGCTTATGAAATGGATAGGAATGCACTAAAACAGACTGAGGAGTGAAGGACAACAGAAATGTTTACCCGATTAATCTACTATTAAACTTATTTATCATTTTGTCTTTTAAGCAGCAAAATTTTGCAAGTGCATGAGCCACTTTTAAGCAAGTGGGCCCTTCAGGGGAGATCATTGTGATTTACATATCAGCCTGAAAAAGGCCTGAAGACAGAAGGCATCCTCCAGGGCCAGTGTAAAGCTTTCATTTATAGTTCCATAAGGATCAGGCAACAGAAACAACAAGTGAAGTCTTGCTCCTTCCCAGACTTTGAACCTTCTCTCTCCGAGATCGACCCAGAAACCCTTCCCTTGGCCCTTCCTTCTGTTCAGCTGAACCCAATCCCCTGCATGCCTTCCTGTCTATTTCGACAGGCAGGGAGAAAGAGAGGACTGCAGATGTTGGAGGTCAGAGTCAAAATGTGTGGTGCTGGAAAAGCACAGCTGGTCAGGCAGCATCTGAGGAGAAGGAGAGTTGATGTTTCGAGCATAATCTCTTCATCAGGAATGTGTCACACATCTGAAACATTGACTCTCCTGCTCCTCGAATCCTGCTTGACTAATATGCTTTTCCAACACCAGACTTTTTGACTTTACTTCGACAGGCAGCTGACCAGAGGAATGTAGATAAAGATGGAGTGCTAAAATGTCCACGTCCCTGAAATTTGTTCTGGGTTGAGTTTGAAACAAATGTTTTTATTTCAATGTTAACATCTCTAAGAGACAATACCGCCACCATGTAAAGTAAGTGGTACCATCTTTGAAATCTGTAGCTGCACCAGGCAGGATCGCTCCCTTCACTTTGACTAAAAGTGAAGCCAGTTTTGAGTTTACTTGAAACCACAAGCGAACAGCTTTTCAGCTTCAGCATGAATGCAGCCAGTCACTCCTAGAGTTTATCAGTTCCAGGCCAGAAAGTTCTTCAAACTCTGCCTGTGGCATTTGGTGGTAATTGGTCCAACAGCATGCTGAAGTGTCTATCATTACCTCCTGCTCATGTGGGTGGGATGTGAAGAAGGAGACAACAGCTGGTTGCAGGCTCTGGTCTAGGAAAGAGAACTGCCTGGAAGCAAATTCTCACAACAAAGACATTGTGGTCCTGATTATTGTTTGCAAATGGAGTAATCAAAGCTCAATGGTCCTGATCATTTACTTCTGTGTAATTCTTACCTAGCTTCTACTGTTAACTGTCAGCATGAAATGAAAGAACCTTTGCAATTGTGGTAGTATTATATTAAAGGATAAATAAATGCAGCCAGTTTGACAGCTAGTGCTCATAATGAAAAAAGACGACCCTTCCAGACCATTGCCGTCCTCTTCGGTTGGACCATTAATTTTGCAGAGGTGACGTGTGATTGGACTGGTCTCGGTGTAGAGGAGGAGTCGTTGCTGTCTGGAGTCAATCTCAATGGGCTCTGGCAGCTCAGCTTTTGATAAAACTGTTCTATTTTAGAAGTTTCTCTCCTATTTTAGATGTTTTTTTAACTTCAAGTATAAAACTTTCTTGGTGTGGGCATATAGTGAGATGCTTAGAGTGGGCAAAATCTGTAGTGAATGGGGAACCTAAGTCCTTCTTTAACCTGACTACTGAATTTGCATCTTAATTTCTTGCTTCTCAGTAAATTAACATGATAACGACCCATCTGAGTTTATTTCAGCAGAGATATTTACTGGGACACAGTGCTATGCTGATCGGTGCCTCCACAGACCAGTTGTTGCGATGTAGAGAGTTCTTCTCCATTGCCAATCAAAGGAATAAGCTGCCTCAGTGAGCAAGGAGGGAAAGCTAGAGATTAGCAGCAGAAATGTGGTTTAATTACCTAAATATTGTTCTTTCGTCAATTCATCACATGTTCTTATTATGGCCTTCTCATCTTGAGAGCGCTACTCCCTATCTTAGATGACCCACAGACTCACCAAGTGTCCCACAGGGGATGATGCAGGGGGAAGAAGAAGACTCCTTAGATGAGTTCACACACACTTTGAGCATGCATTATGAATACCCTTTCTCCCCCAGCACTCTCCCCTCCTGCCTCACCACCATTGCATAAATGCTGCCCCCTCCACACTTCACGTCAGCTCTGATAAAGAGTCAACCAGACTTGAAATGTTGGCTTGCTCTCTCTCCATGGATGTTGCCTGAGCCTGATGTGATTCCCAGGATTTTTGTTTCCAGTACAGTTTCCACCGTTCTGTAGTAGTTTGCTCCTCCATGCACCATCAAACACTTTGTACCACCTCAGATGCTCACATTTTGATGCAACTAGTAAGACAGAGAGTTGGATGCCTCATAAATCTCAAGTCAGCAAGAGGAGTTGATTGAGACAGGGATAATAGTGGACAATCTGCATTAGAGGGCACAGGATGCTTTAGGTCTGCACACACTGTGCATTTGAGGATTGTTCATGAAGAAGATAATTGCAATGTACCAACAATGAACTTGCAATGTACTATTGGGATTACTGGCCATTTTGTGATTACTTGCAGAGAGATTGGAGACGTTCATCTCTATGATGAGTATCATGACACTACAGTCCTTCATGATAAGACCATACAAAGGCAGCATCAAATTTGGCAAACAAATAAATGCACGCTGACCCTTACAATGGATACTTTGAATGTCACCTCAATAAGATTGACACCTTCATCTTGATTCCTCAGCATGTGTTTGATTTGTACCAAAAGTACCACTTGCTGATTGTTAGCAGGGATACATGGATAAACTAGGAGGGGGATAATGGTAAAAGGGAGAATGAAAGTGCAAATGTTGTTCAAAGAGCTTTCAGTTCTCATTTGTGGTCCATTCTTAAGTCAGTGACTGCCTCCTAACGTACCTATATCTTAACAGCCAAGCCTACTCACACAGAGAGGCAGGTGTAATGTGGCCTCAAAAACTCAGAAAAGCCTGAAGAAAAGAAATTTGGAGAGGTGATCACTTTTCCACACTGTGGTGAAATGTGGCCACCAGATCCTTCCAGCAGACTGCAACTGTCTGCATCCCACAAAGCAAACATGGCCCTCTTGAAATACTGGTATTCTTGCAAGTCCAAGAAGCTGACCTACATTCCCTGTTCTGTGAGTATGGTCCCTTGCGAGCTGCATTTCTGTGCTTAGCTGCGGAGTGCGAGTTTTATGAGAACAAAATGGTGAAAGGGATCTTCAAAATAGTAAAAATCACATTTGGAATAGTGAAATTACATTTAAATGAACTTGTACTGTGAGGAAAAAAATACCTTCCTATTAGGCAAAGAAGCAGGTGTGTGGTCTTGATATTCCTGGGATCTTTCTGTTTGGTGAAGTGCACTCACCTTGCTTTCACTGGCATTTTTCAGAAAGTCTGGGAAATCTATGCATCCCAATGAAGTGGAAAAGCCTGATCAAAATAGCTTTGAATGATGTTATATCATTTTAAAGTTGCAAGCCTGACTCTCTTGCGGGAGTTTCTTGTTTGCTGAACATGCAACAGTTACTGAAACAAATAAAGTGTCAATGGATTCTTCACATTGTTTTCAGTTCCAGACAGTCACAATGTGCACCTGTGGAAACTGCATTCAATTAGAGAATCTCAGCCTCAGGTCTGAGGCCTCCACGTCAGTGATACAGTAATTTAGAGAAATGACAAACTAAAATAGCCCATGTGGTGTTTTTTTAACTAAACTGACCATGCTGTCTGGAAACCACATGTCCCCCAGGGGGGCAGCCTTAGTTGTTTTAGAGTGGGATACAAAAGTTTGACAGTGGTTCTGGAATTTAGGGAAGATAAAAGCGAGTTAGGGCCATTTAGTGAGGGAATTAAAAAGTCGGGATAATGAGTCAATTTTAATCCTTTTCTTTTCTACAGATAAAATGTTCTGTTTTGGCTAAACTTATCATATAGGTATGACTAGCTAAGATTTAATCTAACACATCAAAGTCTAAATCATCAGCCAATTCCTCAGACTCTTCAATCTTCACTTCCTCTTTGGTAGCAGCTGGAACAGCCTCAAACACAGGGCCACAAAAGCTGATGGGTCAGACTGGTAAACTTTCATATTTTTAGCAAATGGCCAACGGTACAGTTTATCTCCACAGCAACAGCCAGCAACCTTTTGTAGCTGTTGATGTTGGATTATGGCCTGGAAACTATGGTTGGATAACCAATCTGCTAGTACACACTGACTACTTTACAAACTCTCTTCAGGACACACATTAGTAGGGTCTCCTCATTGATATCCAGGACCTCAGGATGGTACACACTGCCATTGTCATAACATTGCGTGACCACCGAGGCACAGGAGAAAGTAAAGATGCTCACTATGTTCAGCAGAGTGACCTCATTGGCTCCCGTCCCTGTGTCACTTAGAATGTCAATGGTTCCACTGGAGATCTCAGTGATCATGCTCAAAACCTAGAAGAATATCATCTCAGAGCCTAAGTCTGTGTTTTGACTTAACACAGTAGTGTCATAAAGGGTAATTGCGACAGCACAAGCAGCAGCTGGGATCGTGTTGGATATCAGCAGCAAATCTAGGACTTCACACAAATTTTTCTTAGTGAATAGAAAGTCAGTGTTTCCATGGAGATGACACAGAGGCTTTTTCAGACTGGGATTGTTTTCCAGGTGGTGACTTTAACCATCATGGTATTCTTGAACATCAGCATCACAGGGATATCTGGATATGCAGCATCTGATGGGATACAATATTGTCTGCCCCCAAGACGAAACATTTTCGATGGTTTATTAAGAGTTGAATAATTTTCAGAAAGCAGTAGAATTTCCATGTAGTTCTGTCTTCTTTGGACATGTCTACCTACTTCAAAGGAGGACAAGTATTGACTTGGTGGAAGCTAGCCAGGAGTTCAATTAAAGATCAGTAGGCAACTTCCATGCTTTTTACTTGTCATTTTCAGTCTTCCCTTAGAATGCTTGAAGTAGACAAGAATCTCATTATACCCAGTTTATACAGATTGGAGTCGTAATGCACCAAAAGAGCTACCAGGACACTGGTACTAGACCTGAATGGAAATGTAATGCCTTCAGGGAATCCTGTAGCCAATGAAATGTGACTGTGGTTATCTGTTAATGCCTTTAGGGCAACTAAAGTAGCACAGTGACATCCAAACAGCAAATTAGAAAAGAAATAGGGGAATGGAATCTTTGTTGGTGTCAGCTGTTTGTACATAGGAAGATCCCAGTATCAGTGCCGAAATCAGTGACCAGTTGATTTGTTTTAGTGTGAGGTGCTTGAGAAAAATTAACACCAGAGGAACTTATTGAATGGCACTGCAGGATCTTGGACAAGTAAGTTGATCCCAACTATCAGAAAATAGCTTCTCGCATCCCGCACCACCTAGAGGGACAAGGATATTAGGAACATGGGAACACCAACATGAGCAAATCATCCTGACTTGGAAATATATTGCTGCTGTTTTCACAATCGCTGAGACACAAACATGTAACTCTCTCCGCTAGCAACACAATGAGTGCACTCACACCATATCAGTGACAGTGGTTCAAGAAGATGCCTCAGCACATTCCCAAGGGCAATTTGAGATGGAATTAGTGATGGTCAAATGCCATGAATGAAAGAAAAATTCTACCTGGAGAGTCAGTTTAATGTTTAAACTGTTGAGATTACAAGGTGGCATGCTGCTTGAACCCATATTCTTTCCTGATGAAGAGCTTTTGCCCGAAACGTCGATTTCCCTGTTTCTTGGATGCTGCCTGACCTGCTGTGCTTTTCCAGCACCACTCTAATCTAGACTGACCTGCTGCGCTTTTCCAGCAACACATTTCCAGCTCTGATCTCCAGCATCTGCAGACCTCACTTTCTCCCCATATTCTTTTGAGCCAGAGGCAAAGATACTACTGACTCAACCAAGCTGAAACAGTTTCTTTTTAACCACTACGGTTTCTCCACTCTGTGCAGCCTCATTGTGCGCAGCCTTCATGTGTGAACATGTTGATGAACACGAGGGTTTACCAGATTACTTGACTGAAATGAAAAATTCCTAATTGGGCATAAAATGTTTGCCTTTTATTTATTCTCCATAGTTACTTCATTGCCAGGTTTCAATTTGAAATAACAACAAGTTTCAGAAATAGGATCTGCTTTGTGTAAATATATTTTTCTTCAGTGCTTCTGTTGTTGTTTTTTAAGTTGCATGGCTAACTGAACGATTCAGCGGCTGTGGTATACAGATCAGCTCACAGGCTAGTTTATTTGACCTTTTCTGAAATCATGACCCAAGCACAAAGATTTACAACATGAAATTGATGTTATTCTAATTGTGACTTAACTGTTTAGATGCAAGTACTGATGGAAATAATTGATGCACAGGTATCTTCCAAAATTCAATAGCTTCTGAAATAATTCCTGTGAATTGGACCGTAGCATTTCTGACCCAATTATTTGAGAAGGAAGTGAGAAAATCAATGAACTACAAATGTTTTAGCTTGACATCAACTGGAGGGAAAATAATAGAATCTATCATGGTAATTATTATTATTTATTAATGTGATAGATAGATACTTGGATGTTAATGATCTGATTGAGCATGGTCCACGTGTGATGATGGAAGGCTATTGGAATGTTATACCTTAATTTAAGAGGATTTGAGTACAGGACTAAAGAAGTCTTACTTAATTGTATAGGTGCTTGTTTACACTGCAGTCACAGTGCAGTTTTAGTCTCCTTACCTCAGGAAAGTAATTTGGCTGAATTTTATTTGGTCGAGTCTGAATTGCATTGAGTCTTTTGGAGGGTTTTTCACCATGAGGCTTAGTGTGTTTTCTCACCCTCTTAACAATCATGACTCATCAATGTTGTACCCCAGTCCATGGCATTTTGCACATTCAGTTTTTGCTTATCCTATCATATTCCCAGAACAATTCACCAATTAGCAGATACCCGCCAATATTTTGGCATTTTTTATGGCCATGCCCTCTTTAAAAAACCATTATTGCACCCGGCCTGAGCTCTGGCATTCTGGAGCTGCCTTGCTCAGGGAATAGGAGGTGTGGTGCTGTGATTGCTTGACAGGGACTTGGAAGTTCTAGGGGGTGAGGGAGTACAGAAGAGAGGTGCCCTCTTCCCAGAGAACCAGCAGAGGAGATCATGCCATGAGTCTTGCCAGCCTGGTTTGAGGTTGCCAGGTCAGTGGTATCTCCAGGGAGTGGAGCTATGGGTAGCAATACAGAAAGAAGGTTAGTTACCTTCTCTGCTCTGCCAGGATAAGTGCCGCACCCTTCATTCTGCCACTCAATATTGCTATCTGCTACTGCACCCATCTCCCACCAAGGCACATGCTCTGCCACTCTCACTACTACATGGAACATCTTCCCTCTTTTGCTTTCCTTCCACCTGCTAACTTCTCACTCTACTAATCTTGCATGGGCTCTGTGCTGCTTCCTGTCTTTCAACTTGCCTCACAAAAGGCGGCACGGTGGCACAGTGGTTAGCACTGCTGCCTCACAGCGCCTGAGATCC
>NC_057721.1:64961601-65015558 GCF_004010195.1 Chiloscyllium plagiosum | reverse complement strand
AATCTTTTACTCACATGCATCAGAAATAACAGCCATGCCACCCACTGTTAGCTCATTCACTTGGCCACTTTTGCTCACTACCGGAGAAGACAGCCCACAACAGGGCAAAGATAGCTCCTAAGGGAGGAGGTGTTCCCGATATCAGTGTCCTCATCCCCTGCATGAAGAGAATACTGGCCCTAGCAGGAGAAGTTAGGGACCACTCCTGTGGGGATGCAGAAACATCTACAACCCACCAAATCAATAAGTACCATTTTGAATGCCTCTGTTGCTCTCACAGTAACCCCGCCGTCACTCACAATCATTGTACAGCACTGCTAACCACTGGCTGTGCTGCCTTCTCTCTGTTTTGACTTGCAGCTTCTGTTAGTCTCCTGCTGACTCCTGCAGAGACGCGGTCAACTCCTGCAGAAGCCCTCTCCTGAGCCTCTTAGGATGAGGACTCTGAGGCGTTACTGGAACAATGGCAAGGCTCCCCCAACTCAGATCCTGACATCTTGAGGGTAACAGTCGAGTCCAGGTGCCCTTTCCTCACAAGGAGACAGGGTAGTGCCAGGAAGCACCCAGCCGGAGGCAGAACCATACCCACAGATCCTTTTGCACTTTCTACTCCGGACACTGGTGAGTTTCCTGTGGCCTCCATCTTCACTGAGACTGGGTCCTCCACCCATCTTGTAAGTTCAATCCAGGCAGTGTCGACTTGTCTCGGTCCATCTAGCCCATCTAGAGTCGTGCGCCCTTGGGGTCACACCACCAAGCCTCCACAGCCAATAGGCTCCATATCAGAGCAGGCTCCTTTCACCCATAGCTGCAGAACTAGGGAGTGCACTGAGATTTAATGGGAAGGAGTGAAAGAAGAAAACTTGTTGAGGGCACTTTTGTGGCATGGCTGAAGGAGGCTTGAACATTGTTGCTATTTTCTGCACTCATGCACTTGATGGCTTCATAATTTCATGTGACTGTAAGTCTTTCTGTGCAGGTGCTAAATGCATCCTCGCACCATCTGACCGTACTTCATGGTCACATGGCATTGGGGTATAGTGGTATCTATGTCCATCCTCATCCCCTATCTCCAATCTTTGCCTTCCTCTGTGGTCGAGGTGTGGCTTTCAAAGAATTGTTTACCAATAGCGTTCATGGAGGAGGGGTGTGGACATGCCAAAGGGTGCAGTTTGGTTGTAGGCAACTCCCAAACATTGCGTGACATAACAGATTGGTTGGAACTAATGCAACTTCAACATTAACTCTTTCAGAAACATTATTTGCTACAGCAGTTTTTATCCCTTTTGGTTAACAATTATACTTTCATAAATATAATAATTACTTTTCCATTTGCATCTCTTTCATCTCCCCCTGTTCTCTGACTTAACAAATGTCTGGATATTTCACAATTCTTCCAGACTGTATTCTCTGTAGATGCGGAAGATTGGTAAGTCTTGAGCTTGTTGAGAACCTTTGGCTTTGATTCTGATTCTCTGTAAATAATTTCTCCACTGGTTGAATGTTTATCTCTTGGATATCCTCTGTAGAGGCTGTTCCTGCTCAACCTAATAGTTGGTCTATTACCTTATCTGAAGGGGATTTATTTGGCCAATTGGATTTTTTTGTGTGAAATGCCGGTGTTTTGCAAATGAACAATAAAAAGCATTGCCTTCCTTTGAGTTTGAAGAAACAGGGATTGATTTTTTTTGCCTTTGCTTAGGGCAAAAACCTATACCTTGGAAAACTTTTGATTTTCAGGTTACAGCAGACCTGAATTTAGATGTATGAAAACGTTTCCCCTGGAAAAAGGAATTTGTTCAGAAAAGTTAGAAACTAGATTACTTCAGTGTAACAGTTTTAGTTTGAAAGTTCCAGATTAGAATTGTTTTGTTGGAAACCAGAAGGGATTATTCAAATCTGATAAAAGTCTAACCTCCATTGTGAGACTAATCAAGGCAGAGGCTATCAAGCTTTCAAGACCAGAAATTGAAAGGCACAGTGAAGCCAAACCTATAGATGTAATATAGAGAAGGGTGTTCCTGTTCGTTGACTACTGCAATTGCATTGAGATAAATGGATATATTTTACAATGTGTTTCAAAAATCTTCAACTTGTGTATATGTAAATCGTTTGGCTTATTCTATTTTATCATCAATTATTTTATCTGGAACAATTGAACAAATGGCAGCATTGTGTACTATGTTTCAGTGAAAGACAGCCTCATTAAATAAAAACAAAAGTGTTTCCATGCTGTACAGCTCTATGACTCAATGACTCTAAGTCAAATTATAATCTATCAAGCCAGATTTCAGTCTGGGGTCTCAAGTTGATTGGTAATAACTTTAGCTGGGATTTGTACAACTTAAAATGTGTGTTTTTTGGCCAACTCACTGGACCTTTGGTCTGGCTAATCTTTAACAAATAACTTGCAAATGGTAGCACATCCTTGGCTACCAATGCTCAAACTATGTGGGGGTATCTGCCTCTGCAAATACCCAATATCATCCTGTAAATTTGCTTAATGGGGTGCTGAATCAGAGAAACATGTCCCTTAGAAAGTGAATGCAAGGAAATGGTGAGGAGCTACTTCTTTAGTTGTTGGCCTGTTCTCTCCTATGCTTGCTACTGATAGGTTCCCCTGTGAATCTATCAGCAACAAACAATGGAGAGAAGAAATCCATGAATGATGAGCAACTAGCAACTGGACAAGTAAGTAATAACAGTTTGTGAGGTATCAGAGGCTATCTGTAGTTGAGATTGGATCAGGCGCGCCTTTAGCCAAAGCAAGGATGTGGGCTACCATCAGCTGTGATTAGGAGCTCCATTGGCTGGGTGGGTCATGGGGGTGGTTTTGAGGGGAGAAAGAAGCTGCAAGTGGATTATGGTGAGACAAGGAGTTTGTGGGAATAGTGAAAAAGACTGCAAGAGGTTTGTGAGGGGTGAAAGTGGCTGCAATAAGGTGTGGGGATGAGGTATGGATTTTGCAAAAGTAGAGGGGGTTGCAAAAGGAATGAAGGAGACTGAAATAGAGACAGATTTGTTTTAAATCTGGTAACAAAGAAATGCTCAACTAATCAGAGTCTAAAAATTTTTTAAATTGCTCAGATAATGAATTTCTTTCAAATGAATGTGGAATCTCTAGTTTAAGGCAACATAAGTTCAGGAACTAATATACTTTGAAAAATGTAATAGACCTACTGCAGTGAACATCGTTAATTCCCAATTTTAAATCAGAATTTGAAATCTGAGCTTCAGTAAAAAGTATAGGAACTGACTGGATAAAATACTTCTAGCTCTGGTGCATATATGACAGAAATGTTTTAACTGTCATCTCATCAAGCAGTGGAAGGTATGCTTAGGCTGATGGAATTTTGTATGTACAAATTTGCATCAGTTGCTTTCAAAAGGAAAGATTGTTTCTAACAATTTACTGTGGTTATCTACGAAACTAATGCTTTCCATGTGCAGTTAAGTTTGTTTTATTTGTACTTGTGTGATTCTAATTTTAATGGAGAGTTGATTGTTGTTGATATTGATGTATTAATGTGATTCTGCTTCTGAATGACTCCAAACTATCAATTTGTCAACCAAATGCAGAAGGTGTTAATACTGCATGCCTATAATACCTAAAAACAGAGTTAGTGAAAATGAAAATGTAGCCACTGAAAACTAAAATGTAACCCTGGAAAATCAAAAGGCCACCTCTAGAAGTGCTCTTGATAAAGAAATATTCTGACTCCTGTTGATCACGCTTATGTTTTTTGCCAAATTTGCTTGAGTTTCTTTCTGCTTGTTGACTATTGTTTCCTCTTGGACCTATGTTATATGTTGTTTAAGTCATCATTGATAATCTCAAATCTCTTTCTGGGTTCCATCTTGAGCCAAGAAAGTCCAGTGAAACCTTATTTTGGTTTCCCCTTGACTGAATGATCGACAATGGTTTGTTTCTGAAACCATTTGTTCTCTTGGAATTAATGGGACTCCTTTTCCCCTTAGCTAACTGTCTCTCTATCCAAAGACTGTCTGACATCATCAGATTGGGTGGTACTAACGCAGCATCATCGTCTTTTAAAAACAGTGTTTAAACTGAGATCTCATCTACTTTCTTATATGGATGTAAACACTTCCTGTTGCATTTTTTGCAGAAGAGCATGGGAGTTTATCATGGTCTCCTGGGTAATATTTCCTCTTCAGTGCTGCATTGGGGATCTTGCTATGTTCAAATTGGCTGTAGCATTTCACCGCATTAAAACAATAAAGAGACTTCAAAAGGCATTTCATTGGCCGTGAAGCAATTTGGGACATAGAGTCAGAGAAATATATAGCACAGAAACAGACCCTTCGGTCGAACTCATCCATGCCAACCAGATATCCCAACCTAACCTAATCCCATTTGCCAGCAATTGGCCCAGATCCCTCTAAACCCTTCCTATTCATATACCCATCCAGATTCCTTTTAAATGTTGTAATTGTACCAGCCTCCACCACTTCTTTTGGCAGCTCATTCCATACATGGACCATCCTCTGTGTGAAAAAGTTGCCCCTTAGGTCCCTTTTATATCTTTCCCTCTCACCTTAAACCTATGCCTCTAGTTCTGGACTCCCCCCACTCCAGGGAAAAGACTTTGCCTATTTACCCTAACCATGATCCTCATGATTTTATAAACCTCTATAAGGTCACCCTTCAGCCTCCAACACTACAGAAATACAGCCCCAGCCTGTTCAGCCTCTCCCTACAGCTCAAATCCTCCAACCCTGGCAACATCCTTGTGAATCTTTTCTGAACCCTTCCAAATTTCACAACAACTTTATGATAGGAAGGGGCCAGAATTGGACACAATATTCCAAAAGTGGCCTAACTAATGTCCTGTACAGCTGCAATATGACCTCCCAACTCCGATACTCAATACGTAGGTAGGGTTTTCAATAATTATCATCTTGGCTGACAATTACCTATAATCATCATGTAAAAGCAATATTAATCCAAGAACAGGTTAAGGCAGCAGGTTAGGTAGATTGGCTATGCTAGATCACCCTGTATCATTGAGGGATCTGCAGGCTGGCTAATCCACATGGTAAATGTGGGGTTACAGGAATAGGGTGGGGGGTAGTGGTTGATGCAGAATCAATGGGCCAAATGGCCCCTTTCTGCACTGTCGGGATTCTATTACAATGGAACTTCTGTTCTATGATTCTAATGAAAGTCTATTTCATCCATTAATAAATAAGTGAATATTTATCAGACCTGTTTCAGCGAACTGTACTTTGAATTTTTTTAAGTAGTTTCTGCGCTACAAAAGAGTCACCTATTTTCATAATAACAGTCAGCCAGAAGTCTGGAGCCAAACCATAGGGTGACATAAATGAAAGCAGTAAACCTTGTACTGACTCTGCTTGGCTGGAGTTGAAACAGAGGCTTCAGTTGATTTCATTCATAAAGGTGTTCTCCAAGTGGTCAACAAACTATGAGTACAATTTAGGGGCAGCACAGTGGCTCATTGGTTGGTACTATTGCCTTACAGCACCATGGACCCGGATTCAATTCTACCTGTGAGTGACTGTCTGTGTAGAATTTGCACATTCTCTCCATGTCTGCATGGGTTTCCTCCAGGTCCTCCAGTTCCCTCCCATAGACCAAAGATATGCAGGTTAGGTGGATTGCCCATGCTAAATTGTCCCTGGTGTCCAGGGAAGTGTAGGCTCGGGTGGATTAGCCATGGGAAACACATGGTTACAGTGATAAGGTTGGTGGGGGAGGTTAGTTGCTGAGTCAGGGTGGGATGCTCTTCGGTGTGGACTTAATGGCATGAGTGGCCTGCTTCCACACCATAGGGATTCTATGATTCTTCTGGCTGTGTTTTCTCTTCTTCCCACCCAACTGCCACTCCACCTCTCCCCATACTCAACCCCTTCCCCCAATTCCCTAAGTTATATACCCCAAAGTTTGTTGGTGTGACCCTTGAAGGACAGCTCATGATGTAAAACAATTCTCGGACTTCTGTGTGCTGGAACAATCTAACGTGATTTTGCTAACATAGCACCAGCTAACACCCTGAAATGCCTACCCAGCTGAGATTATTATTGTGAAAAGTTCATATGTTTTGCATTGAACATCATAATTGTTTCAATTCCTTCTAAACTCAGGTTTTAAATTTCATGCATCATGTGTGCCTCCTCCCTCCAAACTGCTACCTTTATAGCTATTTTTGGGCATATAATACTGTCACAGCACATGTTTTAAATTTGAAGTTCATAGACTAACAAAAGAGGATATTGGAAAAAAAGATAATACAGTTTGAAAAGTTATTAGTATACTTTTGGCTGGAAAGTCTCTCACCTAAAAGAGCGGCTAAGTGGAAGAATAGAATTTTAAAAAAAATGTCTAGTTCAGATTTCCTGTCATGTCCAGACACCTATGTTTGTGCCAGCAGTTTTTGATCATTGTAGGATAAGTGTTCCAGACAGCACCACAACAAGAAGCCAGCAGCCTATGCCAATGGAATAGACACTACTAGATAGAGCTATTTGATCTCCCATTGCAATGCTCAGGTCAAAGGAAATGTGCTGAAAATTGCAGGACAAACCCTGCAACATACTGAACCTATCAGAGATAGCGATGTTAATCACTTATGTGTGGAAAATATCCATGCACTGACTTGTAAATTGCTAGTGCCTCCCTGGCCCATAAACCCAATGTATGCCATGATTGGGTTATGCATCATCCAGCAGCAATCCTAATACACAAACTTCTCTGCTCCCTTTCAGTGACCATGTCTAAGGTCAATTACCCTTTTTTTTCTTTGAAGAGCTTACCTATTTTTTAGTTTCCAACACCAATTCCTTGGCTGGCCTCCAACCCAAAGAGGGGTTGGCTTTCTTTTTATTTATTCATTGCCATGAAGAAGATGCTGGTGAATTGCATTCTTGAACCACTGCAGTCCATATGTTGAACATAGACTCACAGTGCTATTAGGGAGGCTTTGCCCTAGGAAAGGTCACTGGGGCATATTGCAGGAATTTCTATAATAAAAGAACGTAAGAACTAGCAGCAGAAATAGGCAATTCAGTCCCTGTAGCCTGATCCACCATTCAATATTGGGCTCAGTGGTTAGCACTGCTGCCTCACAGCACCAGGGTCCCAAGTTCCATTCTAGCCTCAGGTGACTGTCTGTGTGGAGTTTGCACATTCTCCCTGTGTCTGCGTGGGTTTCCTCCCACAGTCCAAAGATGTGCAGGTCAGGTGAATTGGCCATGTTAAATTGCCCATAGTGTTAGGTGCATTAGTCAGAGAGAAATGGGTCTGGGTGAGTTAGTCTTCGGAGGGTCGGTGTGGACTTGTTGGGCCGAAGGGCCTGTTTCCACACTTTAGGGAATCTAATCTAATACAGTCATGACTAACCTCAGTTCAGCCTCAACCCCACTTTCCTGACAGTTTTTCATAACCCTTACACCCATTACTAATTAAAGATCTGTCCACCTCATATTAAAATTACTCAATGTCCTGATATTCACCAGACCCTGGTCAGAAATTGCACAACACCAGGTTACAGTCCTATGGGTGATTTGAAATCACAAGCTTTCAGAGTGCTGCTTCTTTGCCACATGAAGTGAACTCACTTCATCTGATGAAGGAGCAGCATTCCAAAAGCTTGTGATTTCAAATAAACCTGCTGGACTAAAACCTGGTGTTGTGCGACTTCTGACCTTGTCCACTCCAGTCCAACACCAGCATCTCCACATCATCACTGGAGCCTGGGATAATGAATTCCACAGATTCACCACACTTTGAAAGAAGTAATTTCTTTTCATCTCTGTTTTAAATCTGCTACTCTTTATTCTATAGCTATGACTTCTCATTCCAGATTTTCCCTTGAGAGAAAGCATCTCCTCTACATCTACCTTGTCAGTTCACTTTAGCATTGTGTCCCCTTCAATTAAATCTCATCTCATTCTTCCAAACTCTCGAGAGTATCGACCTGCTCAACCTATCTTCATAAAACAAACACCTTCTCTCTGGAATCAATTTAGTCCACCTCCTCCAAACTACAGCCAATGCAACTACATTCCCCCGAAGGTGAGGGGACCAAAACTGGACATAATACTGCCGGTGCAGTCTCACTGAAGCCTTGTGCATTTGCAGGAATGTTTCCCTACTTTTAAACTCTATTCATTTAGCAATGAATACCAAGATTCCATTCTCCCTCCTTATTATCTGCTATACCTACATGCTAATTTCTGCATGAGGACACCTAGATCCCTCTACACCAAAGTAGAATCATAGAATCCCTACAGTGTAGAAACAGGCCATTAGGCCCAACAAGTCCATACCGACCCTCCAAAGAGTGACCTGCCCAGACTCATTCCCCTACTCTCGTTCTACATTTCCCCTAACCTACACATCTCTGAACACTACGGGCAATTTAGTATGGCCAATTCACCTAACCTGCACATATTTGGACTGTGGGAGGAAACTCACGCAGACACAGGGAGAATGTGCAGACTCCATACAGACAGTTGCCCAAGGCTGGAATTGAACCCAGGTCCCCGGTACTGTGAGGCAGCAGTGCGAACCACTGAGCCGCCGTGTCAAAGGTATCTTTCTCTTCTAATTAAAATGCATAACCTCAGACTTTTGTCCGTTTACTTAATCTATTCATCGCCACTTGTAAAATTTTTAAAATTTCTTTGTTACAACTTACTGTCCAACCTAATTTAGTGTCACCTGCATATTTGGTTAAGGGTATCCTGCATCCAAATCATTAATATAGATTCTAGATAGTTGGGGCCTAAGGAACAAATCCTATAACCCTACCAGTTCCATCTTGCCAACAGGATGTTACACTGGTAGTCTTAGGATGGGGAACCTACTTGTTGGCAGAAAATGTTTCATTTGGCAATGTTAACGATCTTCCCTGAATCAGATTAAACATTTCAAACATTTACTAAGTAGTGAAACAACACCTACTGCAAACATTGTAACTGCAACATAACAGAGTTTATTTTGTTAATTGCATGTTGATGTTATATGAATATTGTCAGCAATAGCTCAATGGTAACATTGTCATTGCTACATCACAAGGTCATGAATTCAGAAAGTTGTTGTTGCTTCAAAGCATTACAAAGGGAACACTGCTCCATTGCAGGAGCTGGCTTTCAGCTGAGCTGTCAGACGAAGTACCTTCTGCCCTCATAGGTAGATGGAAAAGATCCCATGGCACATCAAAGAAGAGCAAGTGAGCCTTCCCAATATTTCAGGTCTGTGACCTTTCCTCAGGACTGATAAGAGGTCATTAACATGAAACACTAACTTTGTTTCTATCTCCACAGACGTTGCCTCATCTGTTGTTTAGCATTTTCTGTTTTTGTTGAGCTTTTCCAATGTTTTGACTCATAGTTATTGCTTAATTAACGTGTGAAAAGTCAGATAAACTGGTTGTGGCCTCATTGGTGCTTGTGGAATTTGCTGTGTGAAAGTTATTTGCCATTTTCCCCTACATTGCAGTGGTGACTACACTGCAAGAAAAGTTCATTTGCTGTAAAGCATTCTGGGGTTTTTTGAGGTTGCAATATGAACTAAATAAGTGTAAATCCTCTCCTTTGTATAAAAGTTATGTGCAATTAGGTTAGGTTCGTTTTGTAACTAGCTGAATACTCATAGGTCATCATCTCAATAAAAATAAAGTAATCTTGTACTCCATTAATGCGAAACAACTGAATTGAGATTAAATGTCATAATGGGCTCTGTCTTGACTCAGTTGTCGCAACATAGTGTGCGTGTTCAGAATAAAATGCCACAAATCATTCATTATTACATGTACAATGTATATGGCTTAATCGATATTATCCAGCCTACTGTGACTTGAATATTTGTGGAGTGTGTTCCAGTTGCTTTATGAGTTTTTCATGATCCTATGAATTGTAGATATCAAAATTGGAATTTCTCCAGATGGCAAATAGCAGCAAGGAGACTGATTTATGTGATGTTATTGGAACAATTGCTGACATTGTTTTGAAAAGTTCCCAGAATTTTACAAAAGGAACTTTCCTTAAGCTTTATGTTCTGGAGTATGGAATCTACAGCTGATTTATTTTGATTATCAAGGATATGCATTCAGATAAATTTGGGCTTTAGAATTCAAGACATCGAAATAAACAAGGTCAGTGCTAAAGAAGAGAAAACATCTCTGACAAACTCCAGTACTTGATCCCTGAAAGTAAATTGATTATTGCAACTCCAAGAAAACTGAACATAGTCTAGCCATATTTGTATCCATAACTAGACCATCTGGGAACAGAATGGATATATAGCTGCTCTGCTCCATGGAAAATAGGCATGCACCAACTACAGTGGAAAATAAAACATAAGGGTTAGACTTTTACCCAAATCTTGAAAACCACTAAGGCAGCTTGGAAAGTGACAACATAACCAGGATTACCACAGAAACAAATGCCGTAGGCAAGCACTGTATACACTAACAAGTATTTCATCCAAATTCTACCTTTCTAGTCTTCCTTCTTCTGTCCACAGGAACTAATCACGAAGGGGCTCAATCTAGGCATACATTCTTCCCTGAAACCTAGAAATTCTATTTTTCTAATTAGACAACTTCCATTCATAGAATTATTGAATAATAGAATGTGCAGAAGGAGGCCATTGGCTGTCTGCAAGTCTGCACTGACTCTTTCAAAGAGCAACTCAGTTAATTGAAGTCTACTTCTCTTTTCCCATTAACTTGCAGTTACTCCGAATCAAGTGTTTATTCAATTCCTTTTTGCAGGTTACTATTGAATCTCTATCCAGCAAAAAAAAATTGTACTCCCTGCATTGGAATATGTATCAATTTGCTTTTGGATTTTAAGCACACAACTCATCTTTCCTCATGAGCAATGGGGCATAACATTAGATTTTTAAAAAAAGTATCTTTGTTTTACCATGAATAGCAGAAACTGAAAGATTTTAGAGACTAAATAATTAATAGTAGTAGAAAAAATATATAGGAGAAACTTAACAGACAAAATCTTAGTAAATTCCCAAGGCTTGATGGTCAATATCCGAGAGTTTTGATAAAGGTAGTGACAGGGATAATCAATGTACTGGTTATGATTTGCCAGAATTTCTTAGATTTTGGATTGATCCCATAGGATGGAAGTGGAGAAAATATTGCACTGTTGTTCAAGAAGGGAGAGGGAGGGAAACAGGGAATTACAGATCAGCTAGCTTGACAGCAATCATTAGGAATGCTGGAACCTACTAGTAAGGAAGTTTTAATAATGTACTTAGGAAATTATGATATAATCAGATAAAGTCAATATGGTTTTACAAAAGGGCAATCGTATTTAATAATTGTGTTTTTTTAAGGATGTTACTAGTAGCATAGAAAAACAAGAGCCAATAGAGAAAGGTCTTCACTCAAGATAGATTTTTGGCCGCTCAGGAAGAAAATGATATTGGAATGGGCAGAAACGTTGAGTCAAGATAGAAGGTCACCCTTAGTTGTATTAAATGGTGGACAGGCTCAAGGGTCAGATATTCTCTTCTCGCTCCTACATTTTATGTCTTAATGGTTCATGGCACCAGTCCAAGGAATGGATGTAAGTGGAATAACATCTTGAATATTTTCCAGTAGACAGCACCCACTTGATTCCAGTATTAATCACAGTCATTGTCATATTTTAAGCCCTAGTCATAAGGCTCCCAGCTAACATTAGCACTCTTGCACCATTGCCTTGACAGCAGGGTGTGAGTGGTGATTTGGTCAAATGTTGCGTGGGTGTTGAGATGGAAAATTTGTACAGCCTACTTGCTGCAATTAGCTGGTTGCCATTTTAATATTGGGGATTAGGTCTCAGTACTATGACATTGCCGATGTACCTGCTGGAGCTGGTTTTGCACCCAATGCGAAGATGTGGTAAACCCAGCTTCACTTGTGTTAAACTGAACTGGCATGGTCTTCTTAAAAGAAGGACGGAGATGCATGGAGAGGGATGAGGTGTAGGTCTGGGGGAGCAGGGACAGTACAGTAGGTGGAATGTTATTTGTTTGTAATTAGTTACAACATTCATGCTCTTTAGTCCCTACAGGAAGATTAATATACCTTAAATATATTTGAAGCAATCTCAATGGGCCCCTGAAAGGCCATTGTTTATGTGTTTGACATTCAGTTCCACTGCACAGAGCCTCCATCCCACTTGTTGGAAGTCCCAAGTTGGATTAGTTTCCTAGTTATTTGAATTGAGGAGGAACCCACCATTTCAGGCAGGTGTGCAAGCCAACGATTTTCAAACCTCCTCCAGGATGATATCAGGGGCAAAGACAGCAGGAGGTTGGTGGTAATATATTTGAGTGGGTTTTTATCTTGCCACTACCCAAAGCCTGACTGAAAATTGAGGCAGTAGTGACACTGTGCCCAATTGTTAATGGTGCGCAGGTCAATAAAATGTAAGATTCATGCTTATTGCGTGACTGGTGCGTCCTGAATTTGATAGAAGGTCACGCAGCTTTATTCATTCACCAACCCCCCCCCCCCCAACATCACAAGGTAGCTTTTCCAGTGTGGAAGCCATTGGTCACACTTTTGCGAAGCTTCCAAGCTCAAATACACATCTGTTGTATGAGCTTTGCCAAAAAATAAATTGAAAAAATGCAGAGCTGTTTACCTTTCAATGCCATGAGCAAGGTTACAGGAACTAGAAAACTTCCATTTCAATCCACATTGCATAGAAGGTAAAATGTCTCCAAGATCTTACATGCTCACTTTGACATTATCTTACAAGAAGTAAGTATTTTTATATTAGATCATTCTGCTCAGTTAGGTTGCCATGATAATTAGTGTCTATTTTCACAATATTTTTAAGGAAGCAGCTAGCAACTTGACAATCCATGGCACTCATTCATCAAGTTACAAAAGTCTCACATTGCCATTTTTTAATTTGCTCATGGATATCGGCATCACTGCCTGGGCCAGTATTCATTCCCTACTCCTCGCTATCTTGAGAAGGTGATGTTGAGCTGCCTTCTTGAATTGCTTCAGTCCATTTGGTATAAGTATACCTTAGTAGTCTAAGGGAGGGAATTCCAGGATTTTGACCCAACATCACTGAAGGGATGGTGATACGTTTCCCAGCCTGGATAGTAAATCGCTTAGAACGTCACTTACAGGTGATGTTGTTCCCATGTATCTGCTGTGCTTATCCTTTCAGAAGATAATGATTATGAGTTTGTATGGTGCTGTCTCAGGAACTTTGATGAATTTCTGCAGTGTATCTTGTAGATGGTGCATGCTGTTGTCACTGAGCGTTGGTGGTAGAGGGAGTGAATATTCGTGGTTTGGCTGCTCTTTTCTGGATGGTGTCAAGTTTCTTGGGTGTTGTTGGACGTGTACCCATTCAGACAAGTAGGGACCATTCCATAAAACTCCTGACTTGCGCCTTGCAGATAATGATCAGGCTTTGGACAGTCAGGAAATGAATTACTCAGTGCAGGATTCCTAGCCTCTGACTTGGTCTGGCAGCCACAGAACAGATATGAATTGTTAAGTTAATGTTCTGGTCAATGATAAACATCAGGACATTAATAGTGGGAGATTCTGTGATGATGATACCATTGAATGACAATGTTGCAACATGATACTTTACATTTGCCTCATTATCATGACTTTGAACATTTTGTTGCGCAGAACTGAAGGTTCTTCATTGAGGGGGATGGAGTGCCATATGGACCAATATTAAAATCAGCAATTAGACCCTTCTGATGATGGATGCAATAACGGTATCAGAATTATCTTTACCAAAACTAATTTTGCTGATTGAAGATACTGCCCAGCATAATACTCACATTTAATAGAATAGTTCTATCCTATGAACTCCATCAAATAGGTGACCTTCACTGGGATAACAACCGAAGTGCTGAGGTGAATTTTAAAAAGGTACTAGAAGGTTTCTAATGTCCTACCACTGACTTTGAAAGGAGGTGGAACGCTGGCCAAAAAAGAAGCAAAATTAGCATCGAACATGTTGCTTTGCGGACTCCAACACTATTGAATTGCAAAAAAGACAGAGGCTTCTACAATTAAGTTGTATGTATTTTCTTGCTGGTAGATTGAAAATCAAATTGCCTTTATTATATTTTATCTTGTCATTAGATTTGCCTCTTTCCATTACACACTCGTGGGCAGTAAAGAACAGCATGACTTCTTTAAGAATAACTGTAAAATGTGAAACAAAATGAACAAATTTCATGAAACTTCCTTCCCTGTGTGACTCATTTCGCATTATATTTCCATTCTGTACTAATGCACAGTGACCCTGTTATGGAGTCAAAGCTTGTCCTTGGGTTTAAATAATCACCTCTTTGGTGACTTTGCACCATGCGGCCAAATAAATGGCTGCTCTTATTTGCCGTGATCGTATTTTGGAATTAAAAACTCCCACCTCTTGACCATACGCTTGGCTTGCTCCGTGAATTAGGAGATTCACATTAGTCTGCTATGTAAACTTTTAATGCAAATCTCTTAGATTTCAGAAGGGAAATGGAAACACTGTCTGTGCCATGATTTTTAACCTAATACTGCCCATTGGAACTGACTTATGTCTGCTTTAACAAAGTGCTTTTCGTGAAGACTGTTAGTTCTGGAAATGAAACAAAGATTATATTCAAAACCCTGATATGATTTTAAACAGTTTGAGATGAAATTCAATAGACAAAATTGCAATAAATTTTGTAGTAATGCAATTTTTCCTGGATGCCCACATTATGTCTAATAACAGTAACCTTGTCCTGGAATTTCCTCAGTGATGGACCCTGTTCCATCTCTGAAACCACATTGTATGTGCGGTAGAGCAATTCTGAATGCATTTTCCAATCATTAAAAATGAGTGTTTTTACTAAAACTGTTAGTGGTATTGTAACATAAACCTATGGGATTTAAATGTATAATTTTTAATATCATAAGTTGTGAATTTATTTTCTGTTTTTTGAATTAATAACCAGTAGGTTTTCTGTATGTCTGAAATTAATTATTAGCATGTAAGTGTTTCTGTTGCCATGGTGATTTTTTTAACAGCAGTTTTTGAGGCCTGCCATTAGAATCAATGTGTTTTGTGCACTGCGAATGGAATTTTGTTTGTATAGATTTATTTTGTGACCCAGGATAGTAAATAATGGCTCCCCAGGAGTTCTTGAACTTGACTTTTTTAAAGGTAAATGCCATAGCTGAGAGAGGAAAACCCTGGGTTTGCTTCTGAGTTTGACTGAAGTACTTAGAATAGGGTCAGTGTGTAGATGAATGTTCCCGAGAAAGGAGGTTATATTATAAATTAAGTTATCTTAGAGAAAAGTGTTAGTGTTAGTCCCAGACCAACATATAGTGAAAAATCTGAAGAGATTACTTAAAACTAAGTACATTTAAGCATGATTTGGAGATGCCGGTGTTGGACTGGGGTATACAAAGTTAAAAATCGCACAACACCAGGTTATAGTCCAACAGGTTTAATTGGAAGCACTAGCTTTCGGAGCGACGCTCCTTTATCCTAGTGCTTCCAATTAAACCTGTTGGACTATAACCTGGTGTTGTGCGATTTTTAACTTTGTACATTTAAGCAGGTATACAATAGCTTCAGGAAGAAAGTCTCTGCAGTAGGAGTCAAATGGTTGAAGCCACAAGTGACTTAAACTTACCAAGATGTTAGCTGCAGATAGGTTGGTGTGGGTATTGTAAGAGTAGTGTTTTAGAATTGAATTCTTATGGCATAGGAGCAGGCCATTCAGCCCATCAAGTCCAGATCAACCCTCTGAAGACCATCCCACCCTCCTACTCTATAATCTTGTATTCCCACTCACCTGCACACTGTGGGCAATTTAGGATAGCCAATCCACCTCACATGCATATGTTTAGACTGTGGGGGGAAACTGGAGTAAACCCATGCAGACACAGGGAGATTGTGAAAACTCCATACAATCAGTCACCGAAGGGTGGAATTGAATTGGGTCCCTGGTGCTGCAAGGCAGAATTGATAACCACTGTGTCATCACGGGTGATGTAGCAGTAATGTGTTGTGGGTACTATCCAAAAGTTGTTTTGTTACTTTTCAACTTATAAGGATTTGAAGTGACATTGGGATTAGTGAGATTTACTGTGTGTTCAAAAACCTTTAAATTGATATTATAAGCAGATAGTTTTGCATTAATCTATTTTATCTTCATTTCTGTTGTAAAATCTACACATTGTATGCCTATTATTCAGCAAGGGCCTACTTCATTAACCCCAACACAGATAACAATATAACCTATCAGGTCAGGTCCCTGTCTACAACCTAACTTGTCCTGTAATAATATCAGCTCTGATCAAAACCGTATCTATAGGCAGAGTCTGAGCACTGCAGAAGTCTTTCTGTTTATTTATCTGTTTATTTTGGGCATGTTTATCATCATTTGTCCTGTGAGGACCTGAACAACTTATGTTTGAAACGTCAATTTTCCTGCTCCTCAGATGCTGCCTGACCGGCTGTGCTTTTCCAGCAACACACTTTTTGACTTAGGTGGGTGGGGAATGGTGACGGTGGTGTTTGGCACATTGTCAGTAAGGTATGATTGCATGAGAATAATTCCATGATCAGAAGTTGTTGAGGGTGAGGATGAGCTCAGCCAAGTGAAGGAGCAAGGTAGTGGTGGGGACGGTTCAGGCCTTTGGTTCAGGAAGAAGTGGAGAGTCTTGAGACCATTCTGGTGGGCGATGAATGTGTAAAGGGATTGCACATTCATGGTAAAGGGACGGTGGCTGGAGACTGAAAACTGGAATTTCCCAAAATGGCGTAAAGCTTCAGAGGAATCACAGATGTATGTGTGCAGGGTCTGGACTGGGCAGAAAAGACTGAGGTAAAAACAATGACTGCAGATGCTGGAAACCAGATTCTGGATCAGTGGTGCTGGAAGAGCACAGCAATTCAGGCAGCATCCGAGGACAGGCAAAATCGACGTTTCGGGCAAAAGCCCTTCATCAGGAATAAAGGCAGAGAGACTGAAGCGTGGAGAGATAAGCTAGAGGAGGGTGGGGGTGGGGATAGAGTAGCATAGAGTACAATAGGTCAGTGGGGAAGGAGATGAAGGTGATAGGTCAGGGAGGAGAGGGTGGAGTGGATAGGTGGAAAAGGAGCTAGGCAGGTCGGACAGGTCCGGACACGTCAGGGGATCGTGTTGCTGGAGCAACACACGATCCCCTGACATGTCCGGACTTGTCCGACCAGAAAAGACTGAGCCAAGGTAGGAGGAGATGAGTTCTGTGGAGCAGGAGCAGGCTGAAACAGTAGACCTGCCCTGGCAGTCCTGTTTGTAGATTTTCAGAAAGAGGTAGAAGCAAGCTGTGCAGGGCTGGGGGACTGTCAGCTTGGAGGCAGTGGGGAGGAGATTGCCAGATGAAATGAGGTCAGTGACTGAAGTTGATACAATGGCCTGATGTTCTATGGTGGGGTCATGGTCCAGGGGAAGATAGGAGGAGGTATTCGAGAGCTGGCGCTCAGCCTCTGCAATGTGGAGTTCAGTATGCCAGAGTTGAAGGTCACAATGACACCAGGTTGTGGTCCAGCAGGTTTGTTTGGGGGCACTGGCTTTCGGGCCGTTGCTTCTTCATCGGGTGGCTATGGAGTAGGACTGTGGGACATGGAATTTGTTACAAAAGGTGGCTCAGTGGTTAGCACTGCTGCCTTACAGTGCCAGACACCCAGGTTCGATTTCACCCTGAGGCGACTGTGTGGGAGTTTGCACATTCTCCCCGTGTCTGCGTGGATTTCCTGCCACAATCCAAAAGATATGCAGGTTAGGTGAACTGGCCATGCTAAATTGCCCAGAGTATTCAGGGATGCGTAGGATAGGTACATCAGGGGTAAATATAGGGTAGAGGAATGGGTCTGGGTGGGTTACTCTTCAGAGGCTGGATGTGGACTTGGGCCGAAGGGCCTGTTTCCACATTGTATAAAAAGAAATTCCTTGATGAGTGTGCAGGACAGTTCCCTCAACTTTAGCAAAAGCCTTCCTTAAAGGGAACTTTGCAAGGCCAATTGGAAAGTATATGATGTTTCGTTGAAACTTTATTGCTGGAACAGCACAGCAGGTCAGGCAGCATCCAGGGAACAGGAGATTCGACGTTTCGGGCACAGGCCCTTCTTCGGCCTGTGCCCGAAACGTCGAATCTCCTGTTCCCTGGATGCTGCCTGACCTGCTGTGCTGTTCCAGCAATAAAGTTTCAACTTTGATCTCCAGCATCTGCAGACCTCACTTTCTCCTCCTATGATGTTTCGTTGACAGTCTGAGAGCCCAGTTAAGAGCAATCACATGACTGTGGATCTGGAATCACACACAGACCAGAACAGGTGAGGGTAACAGCTTTTCTTTTCCTGTGTGAGCAAGATTTTTTGTTTGGAATAATCTACAATAGTTTCATGGTTACCATTAGAGAAACTTTTACATCCAGCCTTATTAATTAAATGGCATTTCACCATGTGTTGTGGTGGGAGTCAAACCCATGTCCCTGGAGCATTAGTTTGGGTCTCTGGATTACAAGCCTAGTGATAATAACACCTTGTTACAAACTTCCCTAATTATAGTTTGGGCTGGCAGAGCAAAATGATCTGTTCCTATTTCTTCCTGGAATGTAGGCATTAATGGCCAGGCATGAATTTGTTATTCGCCTCCAATTACCCGAGAGAGATGAGTGCTGAGACACTTTCCTGAACCACAGCAATCTGTGTTGTCAGGATAACGAGTTCCAGATTTGGATCCAGCATCGATGAAGGAATGTATTTCAAAGTCAGGTGGGCTTGTGGAGGGACCTACATACTTCCATGTGTATCATAGTCTTGCTCTTCTAGTTATAGACATCACAAGTCAGGAAGATGCTTTTGAAAGTGCCATGACAATTTCCTGCAGCGTAGCCTGAAGATGATACACCAACATTCTTAGCGTGTGCTGCCGATGGAGGCAATGAATGTTTGAGATGTGGGGTGGGATGGTGACCTATAAACATTGATCTACTAGAGTTTTCTAGCTGTGCAACTGATGGACAGGCTGCCTTCAATTGTATATCTGCTTTTTTATCATTGCTACCTTTCATGATACTTTGAGTACAAATCCTAGCTAATAATATGGTGGATCACCCTTTAAAGAACATATATGATTTTATTATTCTCTTGGTGTCTTGGCCAGTAGTTAGCTCTTAACCAACATCATTAAAACAGATTGTTTGGTCATTGCTTTTGTGGGATCTTTATGTATGCTAGTTGGTAACCATGTTTCTTACCTTACAACAGCAATTACTCCAAAGTAACAAAATAGCATAACAGAAGTGCAGATGGAGGCTATTCAGCCCACCAAGTCTGGACTTACCCTATGAAGAGTACTCCACCCCACCATATCCCATAACCCCACATTTCCCATAGGTAACCGACCTAGTCTGCACAGCATGGTCAATTCAACTAACCTGCACATCATTGGGAGGAAACCAGAGCACCCAACAGAAACTCACTCAGACACAGGAGAATGTGCAAGATCCACATTGTCATCCAAGGCTGGAATGAAATCCAGGCCCCTGGCACTATGAGGCAGCACTGCTAACCACTGAGCCACCAGCACATGAAGCACTTTGCAACATTGAGAGTTTGTGAAATCCACATTTTCTTTCTTTCTCTACTGCCAAAGTTACCTCAAAGGATCTGTAGAAAACCTTTGCTCAGTCACAATTTCATCTTCATTGCCACCATTCTTCATTTTGTCCAAAATAAGCTTCCCAGTATTGGACAGAAACTTTTACAACTCAACCAGTAGAAATCCAAGAAAAAATGTCAACTTTGATTGGAGAACTTCACTCTACAGATGACAATGCCATTTCTGCTCTCTTGGAAGAGAATATTCAAGTGTCACTTACTGCCTTCACGGAAGCAAACCTAAGAATTGCTCTCAGCTTCAACCATAAGTAAACAAATCCTTTATCAACCCTTCCAGGTCAGTTCCAGCCTGTCTTTCCTTTAAGATCAACAGAGAAAACAAATGCCCAGATTGGGTTGCGTAAGGGCTACTCAGCTCCTAACCCTATTACAGCCATGGGTCAGACATGGATAAAAGAGCTGAATTCCAGAGGTGAGGTGAGAATGACAGCCCAGGCTGCATTCAACCAACGGTGACATCAAAGAGCCCTGGCAAATCTGGAATCTATGTATGTCGGGGGCAAATTCTCCACTGGTTGGAGTTATACCTGGCAAATAAGAAAATGGTTGTGGTTGTTGGAGGTCAGTCATCTCAGCTCCAGGTCATCTCTGCAGGAATTCCTCAGTGTAGTGTCCTAGGTCCAATTATCTTCACCTGCTTCATCAGTGACCTTCCCTCCATCACAAAGTCAGAAGTGGGGATGTTCGCTAATGATTGCACAATATTCAGCACCATTTGCAAAATCTCAATTGCAACATTCAAAAGGCATCTGGATGGGTATATGAATAGGAGAGGTTTAGAGGGATATGGGCTGGGTGCTGGCAGGTGGGACTAGATTGGGTTGGGATATCTGGTTGGCATGGATGAGTTGGACCGAAGGGTCTGTTTCTATGCTGTACATCTCTCTGACTCTATGACTCAGTTACTGAATCAGTCCATGGTCAAATGCAACAAGATCTGGAGAATATCCAGGCTTGAGCTGACAAGTGGCAAGTAACATTCGCGCCACACAAATGCCAGGCACTGACCATCACCAATAAGAGGCAATCTAATCACTGACCTTTGATTTTCAATGATATTACCAACACTAATCTCCTAATATCAACATCTTGGGGTTACCATTAACCAGAGACTCAACTGGGCACATCATATAACACAGGGCTACAAGACCAGAATACTGCAGCGAGTAACTCACATTCTGACACCTCAAAGCCTGTCCAAGTCAGGAGTGTGATGAAATACTCCCCACTTGCTTGGATGGGAGCAGCTCCAACAACACACAAGAAGCTGGTTACCATCTAAGACAAAGCAGTTCCCTTGATTGGCACTACATCCACAAGCATTCATTCGCTCCACCTCTGACGGTCAGTAGCAGCAGTGTGTATAATCTACATTATGCACTGTAGAAAATCACCAAAGACCCTCAGACAGCACCTTCCAAACTCATGACCACTTCTATCTAGAAGGAAAAGGGCAGCCAATACATGAGAACACCACCACATGCACATTCCCTTTCAAGCCATTCATTCTGACTTGGAAATAGATCACTATCACTTGGTTAAAAATCCTGGAATTCCTTCCTTAAGGGTATTGTGGGTCTACCTACAATATGTGGTTCAAGAAAGCAGTTCAACGGGAAATAATATACACGCCCCATGAGTTAATAAAAAAATGTGAAACATTTCCCTTACCTGGGAAGCGATCTCTCTTTGAAGGCTAACACTGATGTGGAGATTCAACGTCACATTCAATCAGTGAGTGCCACCTTTGGATGCCTTAGGGTCTTCGATGACCAGGATATCCATGTTAACACCAAGATTTGTATAAGGCAATCATCCTTCCGACTCCTCCATTCTGCTCCAAAACCTGGACTATGTACAGATGTCACCTCAAGACTCTTGAGAAGTGCCAGCAATGCAGTCTGGGATGGATTCTCCTCACCTGCTGGGAGTATAAATGTACTAACATCCATGTCCTTGAAACTGTTAATAGCACAGCAGTGCAGCCATGATCTTCCAGAACCACCTCTGCTGGGCTGTCTACGTGCTTTGGATGCCTGGGTTTCCACTGCTAAAGCAAATCATCTTCAACAACTCAAGGAAAACACTCAAATGCACCAAGGTCAAAGCAAGTGTTTCAAAGACTCCCTGAAGGCTTCCCCCTAGAAATATAAAATGGATGCCATTGCATGGGAAATACTCATTCAGAAAAATCTGACTTGGAGGAAACTCCTGTCTGAAGGGACTCATTCTTCGAGAATCCCGAGAAAAGTATGGAAAAGGGATCCTGAGAAAGGAATGCCAATGATCACAAGGCAAAGGACCACATCCAGCTCCCAGAAACATCTGGCAAATGTACAGTTGGAGATGTAGCTCGAGGATTGGGCTCACCAGCCGCACAAGGACCAACAGAGCCCATGACCAGTGACACAGAATTTCCTAGATGAACAATCAAACTCACTAGCGAGTGATTGTAAATGATGACCGCTACAGTCATTAGATTGAGTCATGATCAGTTATAGCCAGTTCAGCATGTCATGTTGAATCAGTCTGGGTGGTTGCACAATATTAGTCAGGGGTCTTTGCATTCATTAGTTGAGGGTGTAGATATTAAACTGAAATTTGCTGGGTTAAGCATTAATTTCATACATACAATCATACTGAATGGAAACAGACCCTTTGGTCCAACCAGTCCACACCAACCATGTTCCCAAATTAAACTAGTCTCATCTGCCTGCACTTGGCCCATATCCCTTCAAAACTTTCCTATTCATTTGACCTCAGGATCCACAACGTTTTGGAAGAGAGCACTGGATTTCTGCTCCACATTGTGAGAAGGAGTGCCCCCTTGACCTCAGTCCAGAATGGCCTGACCCCAATTTGAAGTAGGGTATAGGCTGAATCCTTCCCCCACCTAGATTGAGTTGCTCTGTATCTACCATACAGAAGTCATTTACCATGACTCTGGGGCATCAGAGGCTGAGGGGTGACCTGATCGGGATTTTTAAAAGCATGAGGGGCATGGATAGGGTGAGTAGCCAAGGTATTTTTTCCTCGAATGGGGGAGTCTAGAATCAGAGGGCACAGCTTTAAGGTGAGAGGGGAAAGATTTCAAAAGGACCTGAGGGAGACTGTTTACACACAGAGGGTGGTGCATATATGGAATGAGCTGCCAGAGGAGGTGGTGGAGGTGGGTACAATCACAACATTGAAAAAGCATCTGGGTGGGTCCATGTACAGGAAGGGTTTAGAAGGATATGAGCCAAATGTTGGCAAATGGGACTAGAGCAGTTTTGGATCTCGGGTAGGTGAGGAGGAGTTGGACCGATGAGTTTGTTTCCATGCTGTATGGCTCTCTTAACAAGAAAACATACTGTTCAAATTTCAATATGATTAATATTCAACCTCCTTCCCTGTCCCAAATCTTAGATCCTTCACTTATATCCATTATCTTTTATAAGTAACAGTGAATGAGCAACTCAATCTAGGTGGGGGTAGGATTCAGCCTATACCCTACTTCAAATTGGGGTCAAGCCATTCTGGACTGAGGTCAATAGATTTTTATTTAAACTTGAGGATTATTTCAATAAATTTTGCAATAGATTTTAAAAATAAGATCATTTGTATCCAGAGGTATGATGGCCACATCTGGCAGAAATTCCTGTAACATACCCACCTCTCAGTATACATATTAAACCACCATACATTGTGCTAATGTATGCCTTATTACAACTGTGTCCCTTTACCACCAAGACTTCATGCTCTCATGATGCATATTTAGTCAATAGACTCTTACTGTTTAATATATAATTTAATTTGGCCTTTAATAACTATTGAATACTTCAGTCGGTATCCATGGTTCGAAATCCACTTTTCAATTGCATTTTTTTGATTGTGGTTTCTGGTTGCAGACGAACAGGCAGGCAGTAATTAGTGAAAATAAAGCTCCCCGTCGTGTGATTCTGTAACATCATAAAACCGCAGCTTACCCATTTTGTAATGAAGAGTGTCTCGATCAATGAGAGGTTCCTCTGTACTGAATACACATTTTCTCTACTTGCTATTCCATTTTACTCCTCACTCCTTGTTATCTGGGTTCAGAAAGGTTTGGTCAGATAATCCTGTTGTTTTAGTTAATGTTTTAATTAGCAAAATCTTACAATCTACAAGGAGCTTATACCACAATGAAAGTCCTCTCCACCAGATTTATAAAATGTGAAAAGATGTGCATTTTAAGTGCCTTTGATGAGAAATAGGATGCCCAAAATCAGCTAACAACCAAAGAAGTTTCTTTATGAAGCCCATTCACTGTAAAATGCTACAATTATGATAGCTAATTCTGTGCTGATGGGTCATTCAGCTCTCCTCTTTTAAACATCGCCTTGGCTGGTCACACCAAGTTTTTAAAACATCTTTTACGCTCTCTCAAATGTCAACTAAAGATGTACAAAATTAAAAATCACACAACACCAGGTTATAGTCCAGCAGGTTTAATTGGAAGCTCTAGCTTTTGGAGCTCTGTTCCTTCATTAGGTGGTTGTCAGACAACCACCTGGTGAAGGAGCAGTGCTCTGAAAGCGAGTGCTTCCAGTTAAACCTGCTGGACTATAACCTGGTGTTGTATGACTTTTAACTTTGTACACCCAGTCCAACACCGGCATCTCCAAATCATAACTAAAAATTTAGTTAACAAGAACAAAATGAAGGAATAAATTATCAAGTTTCCTTGAGCAAAGGAGAATTGAAATTATTACTGCTAACCAAAATAAACTAATAATAAAAACACAACAATCATCAAACACACATACACATAATACATTTTAAAAGGGGAGAATTTCTGCTATCAGAACAAAACTACGCATTTTACAAAAGTCTTAGATCCCTTGAGGTGTTTGATTTTTAATCTGTAACCATGGTTGTTTGATGTTGACTCATATCCTCAGCAATAGAGAAGTTTGTAGATATCCCCATGCTGTATGATTCTATGAGTTCTCAAGTAATGGTTGTTTCCCCAGTTTGCTTTTTAATCAGATTCTGTCTTCAGAGAGGTTGAGCGTAAGATGGAAAGAGAGGCTTTCTGTCCTTATAAGTTCATCTTTTCACCTCTAAATTCTGCTGTTCAAATGATGTTGTGTGATTCAATATTCCCAAGTCTGACCTCATTTTCTTTCCAAGTTCATTAACTGGCAAGTGAGATTTTCACCTGCCAATATTTTAAATTATAATCCAAGTACAAATTGAATTAGAATTTGATCAGATTAGCGTCTCAACTGGCGGTAACATGCAATGTTCTTGGTTGCTGTCATCTTGAAGTGTCAAAGATTCAGATCCCACTCTAAGCCTATGGCAAAATTGAATTATGCCTATTCTTTTACAAGGACTGTGGTTGGTAGTGGTTGAGTGGGGGAGGTGGGAAATAATTTGGTGTCCCTGTACTCAGTGCCCAAACATCTGTTGTCATTTAAATGCTGCTGGTTGGACAGGGACAGGGACAGGCACAGGGCAATTAATTTCCTGCTTATGTGGGGTAGTTTGGGGAAGTTTCCAGTGCAAGATTTCAGGGTACAGGGGACATTCCTACTGTTCCATCATCCTCTCTCTCCATTGTCGTATTATATGTGAAAGAAAATCCAGTTCAAACACTTGACAAGATGAAATCAGATTAGTACTTTCATTTCATTGTAGAAATAGTTATGTTTATGAACGTCTTCTGAATTAATCCTAGAAACTGTCCTCTGAAACATTCATGTGTTTTCCTGAACAATGATTTATGCTAAATGAACTATTTTCTCAATAGAAAGTAATCCCGATTATTCTTTAATAATCATGAGATTCATGAGATTCACATGATAATGCAATTTTTAAATGTATTTATTATCTCTTGAAATATTTCTGGATGCCAACTTTCTTGGCATAGTATTTATCATAGTCACAACCACTAGAACCTGTTTGGTTTCTAATTGGCTTTGGAATGTGATGCACTGTTGGAATGGGACCAATGGCAGGAACACGAGGGTGGGACAGTGGATATCATGTGATAAAACGTGCAGACATATGCCCAGGCAAAATACACAGTTCTGGGGTATGCTTGATTTGTTGAGCGGATTGAATATCAGGATGGTAGTGCTTGTCCAGAAAGGAATCTGTTTGATTTTCTGATTAGCATTGCATCTTGATAGTTTGGAGATGTGAGCCTTTGGGCCAGGAAATCCTTCCCTTATGTCAACTATGTGTAGAAAAGCAATTATATTATTACAGAAAGCATTTTGATTCATTGATAATGAATATGTTGTCTAATGAGGAAAAGAATGAAAAAAAAATGTGGAAAATACATTCAATCTAGCATACTTGCTGACAGGTTGGTATGTTGGAATTCTTAGTTTGAAAATATATAGTATTAAATTTAATGAAGATTTGATTTTGGCTGAAAATCAGGGAGACACACCTCTGCATGTAAAGTGGCTCACCATTGAATATTTGGGGATTCACAGGTAGAAACCTTGAGGAAAATGTTTCCAGACATGCTAAGTTAAACATGTGCAAGATTTGCCATTTTACCATTAACAGCTCCTTGGGGTTTCACACAGTTGCAATGGGAGCAAATGCTTTTGCTTTCCAAGTAAAAATTATAAATCCTTTTCCAGTTTTTAAAATCTTTTTCCTTCTCTCTCAACTGTTGTAAGATTGGGATTGATGTCATTGACAGAAGTAAATATCTCCACTTGTTTTTTCACCTCTCTGTAAAATTTATTTCAGAATCTATTTAATGGAATTGAATTTAGCACTGATGATCGATATAGCGCCTGATTCCATTTGTCTACAGATTTTGCAAAGTGTGATTGCTGCATCTATTGTCATAAATCTGTGGAGATTATCTGTCAGATGCCTTTTTAGTTTAAATTATGTGCTGTTTTATATTTTATCTGGCTTATTATATATCTGCCTTCTTCAGAGCTGTTTAGGTTTTATGGGATTTGCATGCAACAAACTTGTGATTGTTTTCTTTGACTCTGTGCTTGCTGTTTATTCATTACAACAAGGATGTGTTTATAATTCCAGCATCAGTCCATGTGGTTTTACACTTCCCAGCTATACCAAGTCCAACCAACACGTGAGTAAGATGGTGAATGGATGCCAAACCATATGTTGTTGTCTGACATGCTGACATTGCCCATTTCTTGGGCCATTTTCACGGTGTTGAGATTGGGGTTTGAAGCTCTGCTCATTAGCAAGCATCGGATACCCAATTGTGTTCGGGTATGGACCGAGTCAAATGCCAGAGATGATTTAGAGGTGCCGGTGTTGGACTGGGTTGGACAAAGTTAAAAATCACACAACACCAGTTTATAGTCCAACAGGCTTAATTAGAAGCACTAGGTTTTGAGGTGCTGCTTCTTTATCAGGTGGTTGAACCAATTAATTACAACTGTTTTAAAAGCAATCAAGATTTCTGAATTTCGAGTCATTGCTTTAGTCATTGAGAATGCTTAAACAATGCCATCTTTTCTTTGATGATACTGCAGGTGATTCAGCTGCCTAAGTCATTTTTTAATAAAAAGTTTTTAAAAGGTGTAGAGAGACCCCCCCCCTCCTGCAATTGCAGGTTATAGCTTCTTCTATGCTGACAGTGTCCCTCTCAACAGCCAGCATGCATGTATTGGCCAATTCAAGGAAAATTGCTGCTAGCTCTTCCTGATGCAGGGCAAAGTTGTGATTAGGATCAGTCTACTGATCCAGACCCCAACATTCTGTTTGTAATCGCCATGCTGTGGAAAACTACAGTCAAGAGCAGAGATCTCTCCATTCTTGTAAAAGCTATGTTAAACCTGGATCTGTGAATGGAGGATACACTGCTAGTCCCCCAATTTTGCAAATGACAAAACAATATTAACTGCCTAAGGCACCATAAGAAATGATCAAAGACAGGTGTATATGTCGTGTAGGCTGCCAAAGCTTTCACAGGTTTGATGGCTCAAAGAATAAGAGTCCATTTCTCAATGTACTCAGATTGATATACATGGAGAAGACAACAAATATCAAAGACCATACGACATAGGACCAGAAATTAGGCCATTCAGCCCATCAAATCTGCTCTGCCATTCAATCATGGCTGATAAGTTTCTTAACCCCATTTTCTCCCCGTAACCCTTGATGCCTTTGATACCCAAGAACCTATCTATCTCAGTCTTAAATGTACTCAATGACTTGGCCTCCAGTGGCAGTGAATTCCATAGATTCACCACTCTCTGGCTGAAGAAATTTCTTCTTATCACCGTTCTAAAAGGTCTTCCCTTTACTCTAAGTCTGTGCCCTCAAGTCCTAGACTCTCCTACCAATGGAAACATCTTCCCAACATCTATTATGACCAGGCCATTCAATATTCTGTATGTTTAGTTAAAGTTAAAGTATGAAATTTGATAGTGAATATCTTAAGTTCTTCAGACATTCTGCTGGTCAGAAAGTGAAGTTTACTGGAATAGTAGGCATTTTATTATCTGGAGATTAGCATTTGGATTAGTTTATTCATTCTAACATAAGGTTTTTTTGTCATCAAGGTTTACAGCATGGAAACAGGCCAACGTATCCATGCTGCCCAGTTTTAACAATTAATCTTGTCCCATTTGCCTGCATTTGGTCCATGTCCCTCCATTCCTATCCTATCCATGTATCTGTCAAAATATTTATTAAATGACAACATTGTTGATGAAGCATTTCTGAACTTACACAATTGGAAGAGTGCTTGCTGAGGGATCAGATTCTGAAAGAAATCTCCTAATATGCAAAATCCATTTGAATCAACCAACTCCAAGTAGGTTCAGCAGTTAACCAATAAAAATGACTTCACTGCTCCCTTACTCTTTATCATGTGCTCAGATTGAAGAAGGTTAATCATTTCTAAATTCAAATAATTTTCAACCATCAGACATTTGTATCCAAACTCCATTTGAGTGGACAGTTTACTAACGCGTAGGAATTTTATTCATTTGTGAGTTGGTTTGTGACAGTTGCTTTAGACAAGCACTCTGGATCAAAAATAGTCAGACATTGCAGACATTTGAGAGAACTTGGATTTTAACTGTTCTTACCTTCCAATGGAGGACTCCATAAGCAGGATCTGAGTTCCAGAATCATTTTTGAATGCTATTTTTTTGTATTAATGACTCTACTTTGAATTTTGCAAAAAAGGATATCTCATTTATAGAGTGGAGATGTGGGTGCAGTCATGGACATAGGCATTAGTTAACATTTCATGGTGCAGTCACCATAACATTCGGATAAAATTGTTTCTGATGTAAATGAAATGGAGAAAGGACCAAGCTACTGTTTGACTGACCTGAGAAAAACATTGTTTCTGAACAGTGTAGCTGATCAATATTACCCTGCACCAGTGAACAATGATGAAGCCTTGTAGAAGAATATAGTCCAAATTGCTACTAAACATACTTTGTTGTATTTCCAAACATTTCTAATCACTTTCTGCAGTTTGGAGTGTCAAGGTATTTTTCTTTATAAATGTACTGAGTGTGGTATTTATATCAATTTACTAGTTTGCATGGTGAAGTACTGATATTTATCCCCTTTCAAAGTGGAAAACAATATCCTCCAAATCATCATGGGAGAATCACTTACCCTTTGGGATAAAGTTATGCATGCTTGCCTTAGTCCTGAAGTTTTGATAAAGTGAAATTTCTATTGCACATGACTTTTTGCATCTTGATTCTTCTGCAGGGAAATAAGACATATTTTAGGAATAGAGTTAAGACCAGTTTTTGTGTCAAGGAGATCAGTTTATTCTCCGAGGAAACTCTTACAGGCATTAAAAATAGTACTCGTTCAGATGCAAGACAGCATCATATTGTGGTGATGATGAGTCTCCGATTAAAATACTTAGTAATATGTTGAACTTCTTTGTGTTTTTTTCTTTCTGTATATTCTGGATTCTGTGGCCCTAAATTTCTATGACTGTCCACTGAACTTCCATTATCATATCAATAGCAGATTTTTAGCAAATAGTGTAAATAGTCTTATTTTATCATATATGCCATTTCTCCAGGACTCTGTTGACCATCTAGTGAAATTGCAATAGAAAGTCAGGAGGATAGCTACAGAAATTTATGGTCCTTTGGTCTAATGCTACCTGCTGGCTTTTCATGTGTCACTTACAATTAACTTTAGTTCAAAACTCCATTGCACCGGACCTGGTTTATTGATCATCACCATCCTTACTGACTTATACTTGCAATATAAGAACATAAGAAAGCATTCAGCCTGGGAGCTTGTGCCACCATTTAATTCAATCATAATACTTCTGTGCCTACCACCACACCACCTCCATAACCTTTTATACCATTGATAATCAAAAATCCTTTTGTTTCTATTGTCACAATATTAAATCCATTTTAAATCCATTATCCCACCCCTAAACAGTCAGAGGCCTCCTATAAAAGTTATGGGTCAATAATTAGTGGATAGAGTTAAGATACATATCAACAATGGTCTAATCAAATGATAGGAAATATGAGAGGATTTGAAAGCCCAACTCCTGCTGCTATATTTGTCACCTTGTTTGTGAGGGAATGTGTGTGAGGGGGTTGCTAATTGTTAATACGATATAAATTATGATGTGGAGGTGCTGGTGTTGGATGGGGGAGGTGGATAAAGTTTAAAAAATCACACAACACCAGGTTATAATCCAATAGGTTTCTTTGGAAGCTTCTAAATAAACCTATTGGACTATAACCTGGTGTTGTGTGATTTTTAACTATATAAATTGTATTATTAAATTAAGGATATACATGAGAAGACTGTTTTATTCACTAATGTCCTTTAGGGAAGAAATTAGATTAAATTCCTTACAGTATGGAAGCAGGCCCTTCAGCCTAACAAATCCACACTGACCCACCAAAGAGTATCCAACTCAGACCCATTCCCCTACCCTATATTACCCTTGACTAATAGTATGGGCAATTTAGCATAGACAGTTCACCTGACATGCACATCTTTGGACTGTGGGAGGAAACCCACACAGGCACGGGAAGAACATGCAAAGTCCACACAGATAGTCGCCCGAGGCAGGAATCAAACCCAGGTCCTTGGTGCTGTGAGGCAGCAGTGCTAATCACTGAGCCACTGTGCCCTGCTGTCCTGACACAGTCTGACCTACATGTGACTCCAGACCCACAGTGATGAGGTTGACTCTTAACTGCTCTTTGGACAAACTATGGATGGGCAATAAATATTTACCCAGCCATTGATTTCAACATCCCATCAATGAATAAAGAAAAACAAATACTGCCTTCCATGTGCAGCACAACCCATGGTTGTCTGGGGTAGAGAGTGAAGATTAGGACCTCAAAGCCAGCACTAAGCTCATGGTCTGCAGAGCAGCAGCCATACCCACCCTCCTATGTAGCTCAGAAAGATGGACTATGGGCAACAGGCACAACTGAGAGATACCACCAGCACAACCTCCACAAGCCCCAGGAAATCTATTGGCTAGATAGATGCTCCAATGTACATTATTCTCGCTTAAACCAACATCGCCAGCATCAAAGTACTGACCACACTTGGGCTGCTGCCTTGGCTGGGCCATACCGACCACGTACCTGGCATGAGTCCCACAAAAAAAGTGAGCTATCTGAACAAGGCAAGCAAGCCCCAGGAGGGAAGAGGAAACCTCAATTCCTTCTTGAAAAAGGACAATATCCTCATGTCACCTGGGAATCCCAGGTGTAAGATTGCCCGCAGTGGAGGGACAGCATCCAGGCAGGATCTGGGAGCATCAATACTCATCACCAATGGTAAGCTGCAGTCAGGTGATGACAGAAAAACAAAGGCATACAACCTGGGCATCTTACCCTCCTATTGTCCCAAACACAGTTTGTCCCTCCTGTGACGGACACTATAGCTTATCCATTGGACTCTTCAGGCACCACAGAAGTCATTTTTAATATGGAAGCAAGCCATCCTCACCCACAATGGATAGCCTAAGATAAAGAAACATCCACCCTGAATGAATTGCCCTCTTTCAGAATGAAACTTCTTTCTGTTCATGATGTGTGTGGTATTGAGAATAGAAGCCTATTAGTGCATTGAGGAATCCAGTCAAGTTGTTAGAATGCAGAGCTTACTCATGCTGGTCTGCTAATTAAAATTTTTGACATTTAGAGGCTTGGGCAGCAAAGCAGCATCAGACTGATGCATTATTGATTGCCTAAGAAGCTTGATTAGGGATGGTCCTTCCATTATTATGGGTAGTGTTTTGGTGAAAAGGACACCAATAGGTCTTCTCAGGTTGGGACACAAGGAGAAGCAGGCAGAATAATTGCTGTGCTCTCAGTTTCCATGAATAACAGATGCAGTACAGTTCTAAGGAGGTTGCTGCTAAGACTTCTCAGATGACCATGTTTGCACAGCTTCTGTTCACCGACCACAGAAATTGTACTGAATGATAAATATTTATACAGAAATCAGGAAAACACCAATCCAACTGAGAAGCAAGGGTGTGAAAGGTGTTTTAGATAGCACCCTTTTAATATATTGAGGTGTGCTTTTCTGGTACTTGGAGTTCATTGTAACAAGATCATTAATCATTAAAGTTAAGGAAGGCAATATGATCTATTTAATTCATCCATCTACTGATTCTTTGTGTGATACAATGTTAGTTCTTCCTTTAGGTTCTTTTTATAAATCAAAATCCTTTTTTAGTGCAGTTATTTTGTGCACAATACTCTGGCTTATAGAGAAAGCCCACATATCACCGAGCACAGGATTTGATTTGATTTGATTTATTGTCACGTACCTCAGTACAGTGAAAAGCTTTGTTTGTGACCTGTACAGGTAGATTATGGTAAGCAAGGACATACGGTTTGTAGGATGAAAAAACTTGGACAGAATGAGGCTTGCATACTACGCCACACAGGACGAATGTAAGGCACGATCAACATTAACACGATCAACATTATTTGAATTTAGAGAGATCATTAATCAGTCTAATAATGGCAGGGAGGAAGCTGTTCTTGAACCTGTTGGTGTGAGTGTTCAAGCTTCTGTATCTTCTGCCTGAGCATTACCAAGGTGGGATGGGTCTTTGATGATGTTGGCAGCTTTTCTGCGGCAATGAGACATGTAAGCAGAGTCCCTGGATGGGAGGTTGGCTTCCATGATGGTCTGCACTGTGCACACAACCTTCTGTAGTTTCTTACAGTCCTGGCACAGTAGTTATTGTACCAAGCTGTTATGCACCCAGACAGTATGCTTTCTGTAGTGTACATGTAAAATTTGCTGATGGTCCTTATGGACATGCTAAATGTCCTGAGCTGCCTGAGGAAGCAGAGGTGTTGTTGTGCCCCAATACATGCAACAAACAATCATATTGTTGTTTGCTATATATCTGTATGATTTTGACAGCAGTCTAGATCAATGATATCTGATATGAATTGGAACTTCAGGTGTGGCCAATTGCGTTTCTGAATCATGAGAAATTAATAGTGAACATCAACATTGGGCATGCAGTTGCAATATTTACATTTTCATGGAGTGTGCATATGGACCAGAACATTGTTATAGGTTTGCTTATGTTATGGCAAAAATCAGAGCGTTTAAGTGATTTTTGAGCATTGTAAATGTTTTTTTCAGTCACAAAGTAATTATGTGAAATACATTTATCTACATTCTGTAAATTAATTAAAAAATTAATCATATATTCTGAAGATGGTGGAGGTGTTAAGGCAGACCTATGACTTGGGGAATTAATGATGAATACAGGTTGTGTGAACTTTGCTTGTACTCCCTTGACTATAGAAAATTAAGTCATGAACTGACTGAGGCATTACAAATCTTAGAAGGTTTCAATTGGGTAGATACATAGAAGCTACTTCCTCTCATAGAACTCAAAACTGACGGGTCCTAATCTTGAAAGTAGAGCTCCTCCATTTCAACGGGAAGCCAGAGATCAGTTTTTCACAGAAAGAGGAATTTAAATCTTGAACACTATATGAATATTGCAGAAAAAAAAAACTTTTTACAGATCTTTGTGAAGGTCAAAATGATATGGAACTAAGCTGAGCAAGTGCATTGAGGTCCAAACCAACCATGATCGAATTGAAAAGCATAGCACCTCATGGTGCCAAATGGCCAGTACCTGTATGCTGCTCGTCAGCATTCTCTTGGTCTAGATCATCATCTAAATGGAGCATTGTCATTTCAGCGTAACAATAATGTTAAAGTGTTAAAACAAAAATGTTTTTGAAGAAGGAAACATCTCTTTTCCCAGGGGAATTATGAACTACTGTGTGCCAAAAAGATTAATACAAAATATCTCCAGTTTACTCAAACTTATTTTTAAAAGGGAACTAAAATTAGCAATGATATGGGGTTAAGCAAGAAGAGCAGAAATCATCTTGTTAAATCATAGCAAAGGAGTAAGAGAAAGCCTTGGCTGCTGATTGGACAACGATCAAGGCTAACACTAATGGGTTTATCTCTTTATGGCAAAGTATATTTATCTTTATTACATTTGTGGTTAGCAACAACAGAGAGAGATCAATGTGATTTCATTACATTGGGCTAGGTTTTGTTATTACATCACGCATCATTTGAAAGTTACAGATGTAACTGGTCGAACCACAGCAATAACAGGGAAACATGAATCGGGCACTGGTTTCCACAGTGATATATTTGAGAAACAGGCAGTTTGTGTCTACTTATCAAACACTCTAGGAATGTGGGATTATTTCTGTGCATGTTTGAACACACGGCTGTTCTCAACTAAGTGATTGAGCAAATATCGTTCACTGAATGAAAATAAAATATCCAAGTACAAAGGGTACTTTTTGAGAATGCTTAATTACATTTTCAGAAGGACCCCTGCATTTTTCAGACACTTTGAACATAATTGTGACTGACTAGGAAGACGGTGAGGAAAAACCTTCCTGGCACATCAAGCTGGTCCCAGGCTGATGTTGCAGAGTCATAGACACCATTTAGAAAAAAATTGAAAAATTGCCAAGTACAGTGCTGCAAAACACTTGGAATATCTAACAGAGTCTCCATTTCCCAATTAACCCATTACTTTCAAAGCAGTCGTTGGAGTGTCTTTTCCTGTTTGTCCATCCAGTGGGACATTTCTGCAGCTATCAATATGCTTAAACAATATGCATGAAAACAATTACTTTCTCTTCTCCCGCCCTTCATCTGATTTCCATCCCTCAAGAGTAGCATGTGCAGATTGAATGGATATAAGACAGTCAAAGAGAGTAGTGCTGGAAAAGCACAGCCAGTCAGGCAGCATCTGGGGAGTAGGAGAATCAACGTTTTGGCTGTGGTTTTCCATTCACTGACAGATTTAGGTGGACCACATAGAGTACAAGAGGATCATGCTCTTCTCTGCCAAAATTTCTTACCACTCCAGAATCACCTTAGCATGCAAGAATAACCCCAGATCCTTTCCTCTACTGCAAAACATCTTCTTAAACCTTATCATTGTCTCCTTCACCTTCACCTCCAACAGCCTGAACTTTTTGATTCTAAGTCGAAACCATCTAATCATCATTGTCTGCCTCTAGCTTCCCTTACCTTAGCCCAAACTCAGACTTGTTCTAAAGATTTACCCTACACTGGAACTTGCAATGTTTTCTGGTTTCTCTTCTGTTTCCCCTCATGCCCTCTCTGAGATCATCTTGTTCATGAAACCCAACTCCGATGTCCTCGATCCTATCTCCATGAAAATGCTGAACATTTCAATTCAATTCCTACTTCTCATGTGAGCTAAAGTCATTACCTGCTCTCACCCTTCAGATATTGTCCTGCTCTCTTTCAAATCTGACATTATCATTCTTCTCCTCAAAATAAAACAATTCTTAACTCTTCCATCCTCACAGACTAACACTTCATCTTAAATATCCCTTTTTTTCCCAATGGTCTGGAAAGCGTTGTCATATCCTAAATCTATGACCATAATTCCTGGAGTTTCATGTTTGAATCCTTCTAATCAAATTTTGCCTGTGCCACAAAACTAACGTGCAAGTCACAATCATCATCTGACTTTACTGTGTCAAAGGTGGGCATCCTTTATCCACTTCTTACCTGATGACAATCCATATGTCACATGATGATGGGATTGTTTCAACTCTAAATATCAGAGTTGAAACAATCGTGGTCAAATAATATGTGCATTGTTGGGTGAGGAATATTTAATTTGATGATGTATTATAGAACAACTGTTGCAAATACACTCTATTGCCGCATAATTCAAGACCTCCAGGACAGCAGCAAATTACCAACAAAACATTTTATCATCATAATCATTCCTTCCTGTCCCTTTGCAGTTCAGGTCTCTAAGAAGTTTAGTAAACTGATTGTGTGGTAAATGAGAAGCATTGTTTGGTGCATTTGAAGGAATGCACAATTTTACTGAATGTGCATTTTAGCTGTCAAATAGTGCAAATCAGCACAATACTGTTGAATCTGTCAGAAACTTCTAATTAGCATGTACGTGCTGCAGAGATTGTACAGGGCAAAAGTCCAACCACACTCTGGACCACTAAAGTGTTCCCCAACTGGGAGGGAACACTCACACGTGCACCCCCTCACAGACTTAAGACACTCTACACTCACTACACACACATATACACTCTCTCTCACACTCACAACCCCCAACCCAGACAGACACACACAGACAGACACAAAGACCCACATGCACACATATATTTTGTGGGGTGAATTTGTACTTGCAGAGTTACATTCTACTTTGCTCAAAAACAGCATGAATTCATGTAAAACTCTGAGCTCAAAAACTGCATGAATTTATGTAAAACTCTGTTATCTCACTTTTTAGATTAGAATCAATCTAAATATCATGGCATAGACAGAGAACACAGGGGGCTAACACCTTCAACATATTGTCTAGTTAACATCAATCGTTACAGCTAACCTGAGAATGCAATTTTTTAAAAATGGTTTTGTGATTTACACATGAAAGAAGTGAAACTACCATGGTATTCGAACAGATGAAAGACTCAACAGACAATCAAGGTATTTTTCAATGTATAATTTCAGTTATATCACACTGTAAATTCTTGCTATAAATTCTGTGCCTTACAATTGTGTCCTCCAATATCACCTGATGAAGGAGCAGTGCTCCAAAAGCTAGTGTACTTCCAATTAAACCTGGTGTTGTGTGATTTTTAACATCAAATTCTGTGTGCTAGATATCATTGATGCATCAATCGCTCAAGACAATTCACTAAGCTTGAGGTTTGGAGGTATCAGCTTTGTAAAGTAAAAACATTGACAAGGTCTTAGGCATTTATCATTTCTACCTTTGTCATTTTGATAGTGTCTCACACAAAGTTAAACCACTGCATTATTGGAAGTAGTAATTTTGTTGGATAAAATTTGAAACTTAGTTTTTTTTGTGTTAAGCATGTTTTTGTTCATTGCCCATTCATGGGAGCAGACCCACGAGGACGACATCTGTGGTGAGTACCCGCCTGACTCCCAACATCTGTCCACTTTCTACAAAGTACATGGAAGCAGTGTGCTGGAATGCCCTCTACTTGCTTGCCTGAGCGTAGCTCCAATTCTCCAGAAGCTCAACACCATCCAGGTCAAGCCAATCAACTTGATGGGTGCACTTCCACCAACTCAAATACTCAATCTTCAACTTACACTAACAGCACTGTTTGGAGATGCCGGTGTTGGACTGGGGTGTACAAAGTTAAAAATCACACAAAACCAGGTTATAGTCCAACAGGTTTATTTGGAAGCACTAGCTTTCGGAGCGCTGCTCCTTCATCAGGTGGTTGACTGTGCACCATTTACAAAATGCCCTGCAGAAAATCACAAAGTCTCCTTTGACAGAACCTTCCAAATCTTCAACCTCTACCACTTAGAAGGATAAGGACTACTGATGCATAGATACACTACAACTTGCAACCAAGCCATACACAATGAACTATCTCTCCATTCTTTCACTGTTGCCAAGTCAAAAACCTGAAGCTTCTTTCCTAACAGCCCCTTGGGTTGTATAATCTGTAGTGGTATTACATCACCACCTTCTCAATGGCAGCAAATGGAGAGGAATAATGCTAGTGGCACATCAGTAAAAGAGTTATTAAAAAAACATTGTCAGTAAATACATACAAACTATATGGAAGAAATCTAAAGCTCTGGCAGCATCTGCTCAGACAGAAATAGAGTTAATGTTTTGTGTCCAATTTGAGTCTTCTTTGGAACTGCCAATAAATCTAACTCTTTCCAGCCTTGGCTCAGTGGAAACGCTCTTAACTCTGGATCAAAAAGCTGTGGGTTTAACTCCCATTCCAGAGACTTGACCACATATCCAAGGCTAACACTTAAATGCAATATTACTTTAGTATACTAAAGTAAATGATATTTTCAGACGATATATTAAACTGATTTATGTCTGTGATTCTAGGTGGACATAAGCATTTTCAGTGTAATTTGGCAAAACAAGGTCTTAAGCTTTTTGCCAAGGCAAATGAATTTCTCAATTAGCAGTGAGCCTTCTAGGAGTACACTTAATTCTTAACCAAAACCAATCTCACGACAGACAGATTATCTGGTGAGTAATCTTATTGTTATTTGTGTGATATTGCTGTGTGCAGATTGTCTGCTATAGATCTTGCAACATTTCAAACTGAATTCTGTAGCTTTGAAATGCTCTAAGAGTCCTGAGTTGTGACAGTTGCTTTATAATGCCTTCTTTCTTTTTCCAGGACAGGGTTATGCAAATAGGCCACAAACAGTTCAATAATGTCCAACCTTTCTTCCTACAGCTTTTTTTTTCCCTGTTAGCCACCTCTCAAAGCAAAATAGATGAGATCTGCTCACAGAGTTTGAAATTTAAAGTGTAACAGGTAACTGTAGACCCTCCTGGTGATAATAGGGATGTGCACACTAGTCATAGAGATGTACAGACCCTTCAGTCCAACTTCATTTCCTTATTTATGTAGTCCCAATTGCCAGCATTTGACCCATATTGGTCTAAGCCCTTCCTATTCATGTATCCATCCAGACGCCTTTTAAATGTTGTAAATGTTCTAGCCTCCACCACTTCCTCTGGCAGCTTATTCCATACACGCACCACTCTCTACATGATAAAGTTGCCCCTTTGGTCCCTTTTAAATCTTTTCCCTCTAACCTTAAACCCATGCCCTCTAGTGTTAGACTCCCCTACCTTGGGAAAAAGACCTTGTCTATTCACCCTATCCGTGCCCCTCATGATTTTATAAACCTCTGTAAGGTCACCCCTCATTCTCCAAGTAGCAATTCTTTCAGAGATCAGCAAGGGTGGATACTCATTAACTACATGATTTTTGGTAATAGGTTTATTCACATTACATGTTTCAGCTTCTTATCTACAAATTCAGTGTCATTGATTTTCTTAATAACAGCTTTGCAGTTATTTTAATCCTCTTGTTCAAATATGCTGCAACACACCTTCATGGCAGATGGGATTTTAACATTGATCTTCCGCCTCGGGGTACGGATACTGCAACTGCATCACAAGACATTTGCAAGAGCTTTACATATTTAACTAATACCCTTGACCTGTGCATCTCAAGAATGTCATACCATGTGGGCTGTTAGTTGACTAGCATATAGATTGGGAGTTCCCTTTCCGAAATAAAGCCTTCTGCCAGTAACAAATTTCCATTGTCTTTTTATACAATTGCATTAAGAGTCTAATGATGACCATGAAACCATTATTGATTGTTGGAAAAACCCATCTTGTTCATCTGCCATCCTTACCTACTCTGGCCTACACATTACTTCAGACCCACAGCAGTGTGGTTAACTCTCAAGTGCCATCCGAAATAGCCCAGCAAATTACACAGTCATATCAGTAACTAGAAAGTCTACCTACAGCACGTGGACTGGAACGTTCAGGAAGACAGCTCACCACCACCTTCTCAAGGGCAATTAGAAATGAGCAATAAATGCTGGTCCAGCCAGTGATCCTCATGTTCCCTGAGCGGATTACAAAAAACAAACATAGGTCTTAGTGGCTCGAGTGGGCCATTTGGTTCTTTCAACATATGATAATATAATTGCTGATTTGATAGTCCCCTCAATTCCACTCTGTACCCCATTACCCTTGACTCCCTTCTCTGTCAAAAATCTATCAGGCACAGCCTTGAATAAATTCAATAGCCCATCATCCACTGCTTTTTGGGAAGAGAATTCTACACAATATGATCCTCTAAGAGATTTCTTTTCCACACCTCCATCTTAAAAGGGATATTTAAACTTTGTCCCCTAGTTCCAGCTTCCCCTGGTAGAGGAAAGCTCTCTCCGGCATCCACCCAAATAAGTCTCCTCAGGATCCTATATGTTTCAATAAGATCACTCCTCATTCTTCTGAACTCCAGTAGTTACCTCCCCAATCTATTCAAACCTACTGCATAAGGTAATTCCTTCTCATCAAGAATGAGTTGAGTGGACCTCACTGTACTGTTTCCGAAACAATTATATCCAAGAAGATCAATAATTTATCTAGTACTCCAGATGTGGTCCTAGCAAAACCCTGTACAATGACAGTCCATTTCCTTACTTTTATGTTTCATTTCCCTTGAAACAGCATTCCAATAGCATTCCATTTGCCTTCTTAGTCACTTGTTGCACCTGCATGTGAACATGTTGTGATTCATGTACCAGGACACCCAGATCCTTCTAGATGTCTCCATATTTAAATACTACACTACTTTTTGATTCTTCTTGTCAAAGTGAACAAGTACACACTTTCCCACATTATCCAGTCTATCTGCCAATATTCTGCTCACTTGCTGTACTTCTTTGCAGAATCTCTACCTCCATTTGACAGCTTACTTTTCTGTCTATCGTGGCGTCACTAGTAAATTTAGCGACACTACATTAATCCAAATCATTGGTATAGATTGTAAATAGTTGGGGACCTAGCACTGACCCTAATGGCCCTTCCACTGGTTAGAGCTTTTCAATCAGAAAATGAAATATTTATCCCTACTCTCCACTCCCATTGACTAATCAGTTCTTTATCAATGCTAATCTGTTAAGTACCCTACATCATGAGATCTTATTTTGTGCAGTACCTTTATCAAATGTTGTTTGGAAATTGCCTTTGGACTTTTTCCTTCAGGAAATTGAAAGATGTCTTCCTGTTAACTTTGTTTTCTTTTCCAAATATTCTTACTAAGGTTTCAAGCTATCATTGGGAAATACATTAGCCTTATGATCCTTCTTTAAGCAGCACTTCATCTGATTAGAGTTGAATTCGAAAGTCACTCATTGCACACTTTTCAACTTACGGCAATCTAAATGCTGCAGCATTAAAGTTCTAGGATAGAAGTTTTAAAACAAAAATCCCCTAATTCTTTGAATTTATCTGATATTCTCACCTTACTTTGTTACTGTTTGTTTTACTGGATGGATTACTCCTGGAAAGTGCAAACAGGCTGTAGAAGTGCATTCAATGCTGCAAAGTTCACCAAATTGCATTGTCTTTTAAACAAGTTTATACTTCTGTTAAAGTAGCAGATTTAATATCAATTGGTTGAGCATCTATTCCTTGGCATGCTACATGTTTTCCAGCATTAAGGATTAGACTTTTAAGCTTCTTACTTGACATTGTAATCTGCTCGATGTGAACCAGGAGTTTTGCTACTATTACTACATTTCTCAAGGAACTGGGACAAGCTCCCTCCTTGGCTAGAATTACTTTAATTCATTGTAAAAAAGTGAAAATGAAAATGCTGGAAAGCAAAAGATCAACTTTTCCTTTAAGTCTGCACCTCACTGTCTATATCCACATGTCCAGCTATAAATCAACCATGTAATTGTAACCATTTCAACACAGCAGAGTCAATCATCACCAAATTGTTAGACTTCTTGAAATAAATGCTGTGCCTTCTTTAAAAACTAAGCAAAGTAGGTCATTGCAATGGAATTTGACCAATTCCGTGGCTTTAACAGCTGTCTGAAACTTCTTTTTGTGATGATTTTGAATCATTCAGTTAACACTCCAAGATATGTATATTGTTTTCAAATTTCATTAATAATGCACTTCTCCTGGAAACAGGATATGATGAGATCAAGTCAAAATGGCTACCTCCTAAGCCTTAAATTTTCTTGTTATTGGATGTTACATTTTTTGCTTTGAGTGCAGAAAGAAAGTGAATGTCTTGGATACTTTTACTGTTCAATAAGTCAATGCCTTTTTTTTTAAAAAAAGCAATAAAATTAAAGAGTTCTGAGTAATAAGATTGTAATTTATGTGATATCATAAACTATAAGAGAAACCCATGACTAGTTTACAGAGCACCTCTGAACCCAGCGATTAAATTACTGTGCTGCATACACTTTCTTTCTTCTGTCACTTTTCTACCAGGTATATCAAGAGTTATGATACACACTAGAGCTCAATAAAATGAGAAGATAGTGGACTGGTGTTGTTCATGTGATATTTATTGAACACTGTGGCACTATTGTGTTGCCACTACCGGACGATACAGTTGGCAGCTTTGGATCAAGTCTCAAAGGGCTCATTGCTCTGCTGCATATTTATTCTCATATTAAAATAGAGCCAAGTTGCAGCAATCACAACAGCAGCTGTTTTCAACCACAATTTGCAAGCTCACAGCCTGGCATATCCCCACTCTACCCTTACCACCAAGCCAGGAGATCACCAGAAGTTCAATGGAGAGTACAGGAGAGTATATTAGGAGCAGCACCATGAAATCAGAAATTGCTGGAAAAACTCAGCAGGTTAGGCAGCATCTGTGTAGAGAAAGCAGAGTTAAAATTTCGGGTCCAGTTTCCCTTCATCAGAACTGATATTAGCTAGGAAAAAGTAAGTATGATATGCTTCAGAAGGGATGGGGGTTGAAGGAGTAAACAAGAGGTGGAGATGGAGCCCAGAGAGAGAGAGAAAAACAATTGGGCAGACAAAGGAAAGGGTAAAGGTCAGCCTTGGAGAATAAATAGCAACTAATGGGGACTGTTTGTAGTTGACAATGTGATGACAAGACTTGGTGTGTGGGGATTAAGGTAATGACATGGGAGAAGGTGCTCAGACCCTAAAATTATTGAACTCGAAATTGAGTTCTGAAGGTTGCAGGGTTCGGAAGCAGAAAATGAGGTGGTGTTCTTCCAGCTTATGGTGAGCGATGAGTTGTCAGTCTGGTGAAGCTAAACAAGGGATGCCATGAATTCCAGCCAGTGAAAACAACATGCAGCAGTCAGTGATCCCACAACCAAGGGATCAGATCTAGGCTCTACAGTTCTGCCACATCCAGTCGTGAATAGAAGTGGATAATTAAATAACTAACAGGAGGAGACTCCACAAATATCCCTATCCTCAATAATTCAGGCAACATTAGTGTAAAAGATAAGATTGAAGCATTTGCAGCAATTTTCAGTTAAAAGTGCCAAGTGAATGATCTTCTTTTGCTTCCTGCTAAGGCTCCAGCTTCGCAATACTGGTCTTCAGTCAATTTGTTTCATTCCATATCACTTTAAGAAGTGGGTGGCACGGTGGCACAGTGGTTAGTACTGTTACCACATAGCACCAGAGACCCGAGTTCAACTCCCACCTCAGGTAACTGACTGTGTGGAGTTTGCACATTCTCCCCTTGTCTGCGTGGGTTTCCCCTGGGTGCTCCAGTTTCCTCCCACAGTCCAAAAATGTGCAGGTTAGGTGAATTGGCCATGCTAAATTACCCGTAGTGTTAGGGGAATGGGTCTGGGTGGGTTGCGCTTCGGCGGGTTGGTGTGGACTTGTTGGGCCGAAGGGCCTGTTTCCACACTGTAAGTAATCTAATCTAATCTAATCTAATCATGTAAGTGCTTAAAGGCATTGGATACTGCAAAGACTATGGGCTTGACAACATTCTGGAATAGTACTGAAGACTTGTTCTCTAGAACGAGCTGCAGCCCTAGCCAAATTATTCTAGTACAGTTACAACACTGACATCTAGCCAATAATATGATAAATTATCCAGGTATATCAGGAGGAATTCAGCAAATTATCGCCCTGTCATCAATAATCTTACAGTGCAATGAAGCTGCATTTCCAAAGGAATAGCTTGCTCACCAATGCTCGATTTTGGTTCTGCCAGGGGCTGCTCAGCTCCTGACCTCGTTACAGTCTTGATTTAAAAACAGGTAAAATAGCTGAGCTCTGGAGATCAGGTGAGAGTGACTGCAAAAGTGGAACGAGGGCAAAGTCTCCACTGGTTGACCCTGCAGAGTCCAAGTGCTGATTCCTGTGGCACCCCTCTAGTGACTGGCTATGACTCAGAAAATGACCCACTTATTCCTACACTTTGATTCCTGTTTGCCAACCAACTATTTATCAGTATCAGTGCACTATGCTCAATCCTATGCAAGTTAACATTACATGCTAATCCTTCTCATGGGATCATATCAAAAGCCCTGTGGAAGTCCAAGTGAGCCACATCCACTTCAGCCCAATGTCAACCTGCAGCATTTCAGCTGTGAACCTGGCAGCTGTCTTTCTGAAAGAGTCATAGCATTATACAGCATGAAAACAGCCCTTTGCCCCAACCAGTCTATGCTGAACCTCCATGGAGCTCCTTTCCTTTACCTATTATTTGCAGCCAATTACATTCCTAGCAGTCATGGGATCTTCCTTCTGATGAGTGCAACTTTCATTTCAGAGGAGCCCTTTGGAGCGGGAGGTCAGTTAACACTTAGGCTGGCCTCATTTTACTGTTCATACAGTCACACAGGTCATACCCAGCCAAAAGCAACAATTAGATAAATGGAACGGTGATGTACGGTTTGTGAGCCACCTACCACAATGGGACCAAATAAGGGTAGATCATGAATTATAAACGCAAGACCTGAAAATGGGAGCAGCTGAAATTTTAGCCTGTTATGGTCAGTTATGGTCATTACATCACTACGTTTAGAAATAAACACTGAAGAGGGTGCAGAGAAGAGCAAGAAGGTGTTAAAGGATTTTACAATAAGGAATTAATTGAGACTAAGCATTGAATTGAAGATTGACAAAGAACTCAAAGCAGGTTTGAATGGCACGTGTGCAACAGAAATCATTTGTTTTATTTGTTGATGGGTCATGGGTGTTACTGGCTAAGCTAACATTTGTTGCGACACCTAATTTTCTTTGAGAAAGAAGTGATGACCTGTCCTCTTGAACCACTGCAGTCCATGTAGTGTAGATACACTATTAAACTGTTAGGAAGGGAACTTCAGAATCATAACATAGTGACAGTGCAAGGACTGTGATAAATATCTAAATAAGGAATGGAAGATTGCTGGTTTTATATTATTTCTGTGGCATAAGGAACCTGTGAACACAGAGGTCACTATGTTCAGTTCAATTTTCAGAATATTATTCAATTTCACCATGTCAATGTGCATGGTTTGGTAAACAGACTGTATTTATACAGTGTATAGTTTATACAACCTTCTTCAAAGTGTTCTGGAATGTTAATGTGGACACAAATGAGCAGACCTATGATTGATTGTTTTTTTCTGACATTATTGTACAGCCTCTGGTTTGCTCAGGAGACTTTGTGGAAGCTCCAGAGATGAAAACACCTAACAGCTACTTAACACAAAAGAAGGGTAGTCATGGTTGTTGGAGGTTCATAGTCGAGGGTATGGCGCTGGAAAATCACAGCAGGTTAGGCAGCATCCAAGAAGCAGGAGAATCAACATTTTGGGCATAAGCCCTTCATTGGGAATTCCTGACACACCCGCGACGCTGATCTCCAGCATCTGCAATCCTCACCTTCTCCCTGTTAGCGGTTCATTCCAGAACATTACTACAGAGTTCTTCAAACTAATGACCTAGGGCCAACTATCTACACAAATGCTTTAACTATTAACTCCCCCCTCCATTATAAGATTAGACGTTAGGATGTTCATTGAGGCTTGCACAAGGTTCAGTTCCATTCATGTCTCCTCAGACAAGAAGCAGTCAGTGCCTGCTTATACAGGAATGCAGGAATATGAGGAAACATATCGTCCATTGAGTCTCTTCAGTCATTTAATTAGACCATGATCAATTGGTTACCTGACTCCATACCTACCTTTTCTCCCATATGTCTTACCATCTTAGGTCACCAGAACATTTGGACATCATTAAAGATTCAGTTGTTAAGTGGCAAGTAATGTTCACAGAACATATGTGTTTGGCAATGAAGATGACCTCCAAAGGAGAGAATTGAATGAGCTCCCCTTGACTTTCAATGGATTTGCCATTGAGGAATCACCATCCTAAACATTCCAGTTTACCATAGACCAGAAACTTACCTGGACCAGTCACCGAAATCTTGAGATTACACGAGCAGATTAGACACGAGTACATGACTCAGCTCGTAATTCCCTAACACATGTCAGCTATCTACACATCACAAGTCAAAGATTTACTCTGCATTTCATTTGAAGAGTGTAGCTCCAACCACATTAAGAATGTTCTGCATCATCAATGATAACTGCTACTCCATCTAACACCCTCAACATTCACTCCCTCCACTAGCAATGCACATTAGCAGCAATGTGTAGCATCTACAAGATTCATTAGACAATGGACAATAGGTGCAGGAGTAGGCCATTCAGCCCTTCGAGCCTGCACCGCCATTCACCTGAGCTCTGTCCTAAATGGTCTACCCTGTATTTTTAAGCTGTGTCCTCTGGTTCGGTACTCACCCATCAGTGGAAATATGTTTCCTACTGCCAGAGTGTCCAATCCTTTCATAATCTTATACGTCTCAATCAGATCCCCTCTCAATCTTCGAAACTCAAGGGTATACAAGCCCAGTCGCTTCAGTCTTTCAGTGTAAGGTAATCCTGCCATTCCAGGAATTGACCTCGTGAACCCACGCTGCACTCCCTCAATAGCCAGAATGTATTTTCTCAAATTTGGAGACCAGAACTGCACACAGTAACTTGCGTGGACTTCTTTGATAACATCTTCCATTTCCATGACCTCTATTGTCTAGAATAGAAGGACCTCAGGCAGAATGGAAAACCACCAGATGTAAATTCCCTTCTAACCTATCTGTGGAATTTGCACATTCTCCCCAAGTCTGTATGGGTTTCCTCCGGGTGCTCCAGTTTACTCCCACAATCCAAAGATATGCAGGTTAGGTGAATTGGCCATGAAAAATTGCCCATAGTGTTCAGGGATGTGTAGGTTAGGTGCATTAGTGAGGGGTAAATGTAGATTAATAGGGAATGGGATTGGGTGGTATACTCTTCTGAGGGTTGGTGTGAACTTGTTGGACCGAAGGGCCTGTTTCCACACTGCAGCGATTCTAAGATACTATCGGTTACATTCCAAAAAAGGTCGGCAATAATAGAAATGTAGCTAATCTCAATCTGTTCCTATTTTTTTTAAAAACTAGTGAATCTCCTTTTACTGCCAACCACCTGGATATGATTACATGCAGTGAATATATAATTAATATCATCCTGATCTGGAATTGTTACTTCGTCCACATTAAATCAAATTCCTGGAACCCACGGCTTTACCTTCACCAGATGGAACACAGGCCTTCAGGAAATCAGCTCACCACATTCTCAAGGACAATTAAGACTGGGCAATAAAAGACTGTCTTGCCAACAATGCACATTCTATGAATGAAAAAATGAAATAGAAAACCCAGTATAGATTCTGTCTCAATGATGACATCCTTTCTTTGTTGAAGCCCATCAAGAACTAATTTTTCACTGTTCATGAAAGGTCTCCACTCACCTCTGGAGACATTTAAGGCAATTGCATCTAATTCTCAGTCAAGACAAAAACAACTCAAGTATCAAAGAATCATTAATGTAGGTCAAATGTAGTTGTGTAATAGGGACATAGGAATTTATTTGTTGCGATAATTATTTTATATTCTATCATTAAGTGAAGTCGCAGGTAGACAGGGAAGTGAAGATGGCTTGGTATGCTTGTCTTTATTGATCAGGTCATTGAATACAGGAATTGGAAGATAATGTATGGCTGCACAAGACTTTGGTTAGGCCACCTTTGCAATACTACATTCAATTGTGGTCTCTCTGCTTTTAGAAGGATGTTGTGAAACTTGAAAGGGTTCAGAAAGACTTTACAACGTTGTTGCCAGGGTTGGAGGATTTGAGCGATGGGAAGAGGCTGAATAGGCTGAGGCTGTTTTCTCTGGAGTGCCGGAGTCTGAGGGGTGATCTTATGGAGGTTTATAAAATCTTGAGGGGCATGGATAGGGTAAATAGGCAAGGTCTTTTCCCCAGGTTAAGGAAGTTCAAATAGACGGCTTAAGTGAGAGGGGAAAGATTTAAAAGGGACATAAGGGGTAACTTTTTCACGCAGAGTAGTTAAGTGTGTGGAATGAGCTGCCAGAGAAAGTGATGGATGCAGGTACAGTCACAACATTAAAAAGACATTTTGATACATACATGAATTAGAAAGGTTTGGAGGGATATGGGCCAAATTATGGCATACAGGACTAGATTAATTGAGGATAGCTAGTTGGCATGGACAAGTTGGACTGATAGGTCTGTTTCCATGCTGTATATTTCTATGACTCTATGTTAGTCAGCTGCATGAGCATTAAAAAAACATTTTCTCAATACTTTTACAGTTCGATGCTAATGTGTTGGGAAAGAAAGAATGCATGTCAGTCACTAATCCACTGGGAATCTCTCCCTCAAGCAATATGTGGAATTATTCTGTGACCACTCACACTGTCAATGCTGCCTTTTGGCTTCTTGGGACTTTTGTATTATAGCTTGGAAGCTTGCTCATTCTCACTGACATTTGTTTGAGGTCATTCATCTGTTTCTGATGCTCCTGTGGCATGTGTGGAATTTTGGGAAGGTTGGTTCCCACTTTCTAGTGCCATGGCACGTGAACGAGTCTCTTTTCTGTGGTTGGCAGCACATGAGGAACATATTTGTCCAGTTTTAGGATTTTTAGCTCAATTGAACTAGGTGTCTTGATTTTCTTTGCTTTCATGTTTTGACCTTCTCCAGCACCAGACTCCATTATTAGATTCATCAGTATTCAGCAGTAAATTCATTACCATTGTTTGAAATGGGGGGATGTGTACTACAGATGAACTTTAGAAATAACATCTTAATCATTTAAGATGCAGTTTGTGGGAATTTTCCATGTCCTTACTTGGGTAGTGAGTGGATCCATTTCAAAATGCAAAATCTATAAACTAATTCAAAATTTGGAAAATAAAAGCAATTCTTTCAAATCTATTTCCATTGTCTCTATCTGTCTGTATAAATGAGAAATAAGTTGACCATTTTATTGGAAGGATCCCCATTGTGTCTGACTGCGTATGCTGCATTTCTAAGCCACATGAAGCAGAAAGGTCCTAAATTTGCTCTGAGGACAGCTGCAGAGGAACTCCAGTTAAATTCCATTTTCTAATTTAAGGAAGGAGAAAAAAATAATGGATGAGGATTCCTGCTCCTGATCACTCCCTTGGGCTCCATTCTGGAATGGGTATATGTATGGTGAGCAGGATCAAACCTGGCTTGATGTCCCTCATCATGATCAAATCGTCTGTTCATGCTCATTGTCTGGACAGTAACTTGGTTTAAGTTACTAATTGCTGCCAGCACTTTCCAGTAAGTATCATTGGATAGTTGTCTGGAATAGGAACACTGACCAATTGTTCTCTTCATCCTGGTCAAAACATTGAGGCCAATTGTAGTATTTAACTATTTCCTGAGCTCTGAACCTTATGATCTGTGTGGTCTTTTGCTTGTAACAATCCACTGAGCTATCAGGCAAGGTTCCAGGACCAGATAGAGACTTCTGTCTAGAGTGTTATTATCTGAGCACTGATTGGAGTCAATGTAACTTGCCAAAGCTAGCATTAGGAGCATTAAAGGCCCTCTCTAATGCTAATGCTCTGCCTGCTGTCACTTTCAGAGATGAGATCCCACAAAACTAACCAGCTGGTGTTGTCCTGCAGTTCACTCTATTCTCCCAACATGAGTACAGTCACTATAACCCCAAGATTGACCTAGTCTGTGCCATCAGACAATGTATTGCGCTGTGCAGGGATACCTGTTTACTGCTCTCTCCTTGTGTTTATAAGATGTCCTGGACTCTTCATTCTACCTGATCATCCACATTCTGTCCATTGCCTGCTGAAAGTTCTTCACTTGGTTAACACACATCCGTACCAGGTTCCTTCCTAAGAGTTAATGGAGACATTGAAGAGAATTATCCCAGCCCCTGGATGACCTGAGCGTTGGTCAAAAACAATTGGAAAATTGCATGTGGTCAGAAGTGAGGAGATTCTCAACATTAGGAGCAAAGAAGTCCCATTTTCCACTGAAGAGTTGAATGGCGAGACTAGAAACTCACCGATGAGCAGCAGGAGTCTATTTACAGGTAACAGTTTGCATTACCATCTTATTATTCATTAGTTTCATCTCATTCAGATACAGGTTCCCATTCTCCCATGCACCAGTTAGAAACTAGGTGGCAACAATTCCCAGCATAGTAATCAGAGCAGTTATCTGGTGACTCCACCTCACTACTTGCGGTGATCCAGATATGACTGGGTATCTACTGGAACCTCCTTTGTCCCTTGAGAAAGGGGCAGATGGAGTCAGGTCAAGGTCCCTCATCCCCTGTCACCTTGTTGATGTTGAACACCAATGGCTGGAGTCATGGCCTGCAGGGCTGTGAGTATATCCAGCTGACTGTGACAGTGCTGGTCCGAGCTCCCCATGGCCACCATCCTGTGCATGGAGGCACCAGATACTCGCATCTCAGAGTCAGCACGATACACCCTGTATCGGGACAATCTCCATATCTTTGAATCAGTTTGTCCAGTGCCTCTGACAAACCTGCCTGCTGCTCCTGTGTTTGCTTGTGCATTTTCCAATGAATCTTTCAGAACTTGGAGTCCTCTCCTACCTAAGGCTCAGCAGTTGCATGGTCTCTGACAGTCACCCAAGTGCTAGTCGCCCAGGAGTGTATCTTCCTCAGCCAGCTGGCAGTGAGGTGTTCATCAGCCTGTGCTCCTGTCTCTATTCCAGTGAAAATACCCTCCGAGGAGTCCATTTCTGAGCTAGTGTGGGTGGCAGGAGGCAACCTTGACAGATCCATGGCTTCTCCTTCACTTCATCAGCAGTGGAGGAGGTGATGTTGTTGTGGAGTCACCCTCTTGACTGCTGATACCGTTCAGGTGCTCACCAACCTGCAGCAGACAAAAGAGCGAGAATGTGTTGTGAACAAAGAGTAGAAGCTCAGGCAGTTAAGAATGGCAGTAATGGGGGAGGACAGAGCAATGGGCCATGCTCTCCTTGTAGGAAGTGGAGAGATGAACGTCAAGTTCCCCACTTCACATCCTGATTCTGTTGACCTTCTTGTTGGCTGTTTCTCCTTGATTGGAACAAATGGTGGTCTCGAGAGATGGAAGTAAATGGCACAGCTGTCAGTGCAGTGGGGTGTCCTTTTTGAGTGAGTAGAGACAGACGCAAGGGGTTGTGAGGTGGGGGTGGGTTGCAGACAGCGAGTAAGGGAAGGCAATAGCGAAAGTGATATGCATAAACCTTGGAGCAACAGAATGACTGAGAGATTGCAGAGAGAAGATGGTGGCACTTACTCTCACAGAGTGTAGTCTCATGGCAATGTTGGGCATTTCACAGCATTGTTGCTGTCACACTGACCTGGGTGGCAACTTCAGTCAACCCTGGCAGGGTCTGGTGTTATGGCATCCTCTGTTGGAAGAGGAACACTCTGCTGAGCTCCATCTGTCCACCAGGACATCAAGGTCCTTTTGGCTTATCAGGGTTTCAATTCCCCTTGACAGCCATGTCTGGGGCAATTGACAGAGCTTGACCTGGTGTATTTTAAATAGGATGCCCATGATGGGAATATGAGCAGTGGTGAGATCTTCCACCCACAGCAAGTTGGCAGGATGACTGGAATGCCATAGGGTGTGGTGTGTAGGTAATGAGTGGAGATTGGGAAGACACTGTAAGAGAATCGCTAGGGCTCACACAGAGAAATCCTTCCTGCAACTCTCCAAAACTGCCACTTAACTAATTCCCAGTAAAATTCAGCCAGTTAACATGTCAGTTTTAATGTGGCTGACTGCATTTTGTAGCTAGCATTTATTTTTAATTTCTGTGTAGTTCAGTGAAAGGGAATCAAACAGCTAAGAAATGAGTCACAAGAAATTCACTGCATCCTGACATTCCCACAAGACAAGAGGAAAAAGTTGTGGAAAGAGTTATGCTAAAAAATATTTTCCAATTTTCTCCACCATCCTGAATTGTTTCCTTAACTCTGAGAAGCTCTGCAGTCAATATACGTAGGACCCTATTATATTAATGGACAGTAATGTGACAAACAGAACATTTGCAGCCCATTTCTTCCTCATTTGTGGCTCTCAGTAGACGTTTTCCTGGATATTTCGGTGCCTTACATTTCTGTTTATCAGTTCTAGAGTCAAGATATAACAAAGCAAGATTCGGCCTTTTTTGGTGCAGTAATAGTGTCCTGACCTGAATTCAAGTCTTACCTGCTCTAAAAGTGTGTGATAACATCTCTGAAATATCTATAACAAAGTAAGAGATCGATGTTCAAACCTTCCATTAGATGGCCTATGTTTGGCTGCCTTCAAGTTTTCTGACTTATGTTCAGAGGGCTCACAGCACAGAACAGCCAGCATCCCTAATGGGAGTGGTGGGCACTGCTGAGGCTCCTATCCAAAACCCAAGGTCAGAGACCATTTCCAAGAAGCTACTAGGATCCGAAATCAACAACTGGGGCTAGGAGCTGCTCAGTTAAAGGGAAACAGTTGTCACCTTTGAAAAATTTGGACCTCAGTTGGCCTAAATATCTGCCTCGAAAGTGTGGTCCTGGAAAAGCACAGCAGGTCAGGCAGCATCCGAGGAGCAGGAGAGTTGACGTTTCAGGCATAAGTCCTTCATCAAGCATGAGGCTTGTGGGCTGGGGAGGGGGCGATGCTGAGAGAAGGTAGCTGGCAATGCAATAGGTAGATGAAGGTGGGGGAGAAGGGGATAGGTTAGAGGGGAGGGTGGAGCAGATTCCCAGCTACCTTCCCCTCACCCCCACCTCCTTTCACTTATCTCTCAGACCCCCAGCCCACAAGCCTCATGCCTGACGAAGGGCTTCTGCCTGAAACGTCGATTCTCCTGCTCTTTGGATGCTGTCTGATCTGCTGTGCTTTTCCAGGGTCACACTCTTGACTCTGATCTCCAGCATCTGCAATCCTCACTTTCTCCTAAATAGCTGCTGGCTTCCTCTGAGCGTCCACAAACCCTGTTGCCAGCTGTCCCCTGGATAATTCCCTTGGAATTGGGAAGATATTGAGAGAGGCACCTTGATGAACATCCTACTGTTTTCCTACCAGTGTCTGACACCAAATCCATCTTTATATGACATATCGAGTGATGACCTTTGTTCAGAAAGTTTGACCAAACTCTGTTACTCTCCTTGCAGGGAGCTGAAATGTTTCCAGAATTTCCTTTGAAATTTCCTTTGAAATTTCAGGTTGTTTTCATTGTCAACTACCCCACTATGTCCTCTTATTAACACTTCCATAATATTACTCACCTCTGTCCCTGCCACAGCTCATCTGCTGCTAAAATCATTATCCATTCTGTTTTACTTTTAGATTTAACCTCCCAAGGACACCGAAGGATGGCTGCCTTTGTTTAAACTTCAGGATTATCTGATGCCCTGCTGCCATGCCCTAACTTATATAAAATCCAACTCACCAACGACAATGCAACTCAGTGACCTGTATTAGTTCTTTTTAAATTATGTATTTATTTCAAAATTCTCAACATTGTTTACAAATTCCCCAGTGCCTAACTGTGTAATCTCCCATACCCAACTCTGTAATCTCGATTTTACATATCTCTGTAATCTGCCCTTTACCTACTTCTGTATTAGCCCCTTGTCTATCTCTGTAATATACATCTACCCATCTCTGTAACCTCCTTTTACTTATCTCTGTAATCTCCTTTACATATCTCCATAATTTCCCCCTTGCCTATCTATGTAATCAGCCTTAACCAATCTCTGTAATCTCCCCTTTATCTATCTCTGTAATCTCCCCTTGCTTATCTCTGTAAACTTCTCTTTGCCTATCTCTGTAACCTCCCTTTCTCTATCTCTGTAATCTCCCCCTTGCCTATCTCTGTAATCCCCTCTTGCCTATCTCTGTAATATCCCCTTTACTTATCTCTGTAATATCACCCTTGCATATTTTTGTAATTTCCCCTTAACCTATCTCTGTAATCAG
>NC_057721.1:64942582-64961101 GCF_004010195.1 Chiloscyllium plagiosum | reverse complement strand
CTCGCCTATTTCTGTAATCTTCCCCTTGCCTATCTTTGTAAACATTTTTAATTTAACTCTGTAATCTCCCTCTTGCCTATCTCTGTCACCTCTCTTTACCTATCTCTGTAGTCTCCCTTTGCCGATCTCTGTACCCTTCCCTTTACCGATCTCTGTAATCCTCCCTTTATTTATCTCTGTAATCTCCCCCTTGCCTATTTTTATAATTTCCTCCAGCCCCACAATGTGCCTATATATATTGTTTAACTCTGTTCTCTTGAGTATACCCAATTATCATTCATAATTATCCTAGTCACCTTGGGTGACTAGGTCTGACTGTGGAATTTCTTCCACAGGCATCTACTGCTCTCTACCTGATTTCTTCCTTTAAGATGCTCCTTAAAACGTATCTCTCTCGTCACCTGCCCTAAAAGCATATTATAAATGAATCTTTTGTTCTTGTTTTTCATCTTCTGTCATATTTTTATTTAGACATCCAATAAAGCACCGTGCAATATATTATTCTAATTAAAGACCCTCTACAAGTACAGATTATGTACCAAAATGATTTTATCAAATGGATTGGAAATCTTCAGGATGTTCATGTTTCAGTTATTTTGAAGATGTTAAGTCACACAACAATAGACCATAAAACCTTTTAAAATTATGTTTCATTTACTTTTTTCAAAATGCTCCCAAACTTGAGCAACAACGTAGTGAATATGATTTTTCTACTCACCAGATCTATTTGTCTCTGACTCGCAGAAATTTAAAAAGCATTTAATCACTTGCTGAGTTGCTGCTGTCACCAAACCCTGGCTATTAATTTATTCTGACTTCCTTTCCCTGTGGCTTGGGTTCCTCCGCTGAGTTTAAATTCCACACTGTTCACTGTTTTTAACACATGAGTTGCAGAGCCATTGGACAGTGTATGTCGAATGAATCTCATTTACATGTAAATAAGCCTTCTGTGCATGAATACCTTTTCTTAATTTATTCTTTCCTGGGATGTGGGCACTGCAGGCTTGTCTAGTATTTTATTACTCATTCCTAAATGTCCTGGAAAAGGTAGAGGTGAGCTGCCTTCTTGAACTACTGCAGTCCATGTCACACATTTAGTGCACTCAATGAGAGTGTTCCAGAATTTTGACCCAGTGTCATTGAGGGAATAGCAATGTAGTTCTAAGTCAGGATGATGTGTGGCATGGAGGGGATCTGGCAAATAGTGGTGTACCCAAGCATCAGCTGCCCTTGACCTCCCAGATGTTAAAGGTTTAGAAAGTGCTGTTAAAGGAGCCTTGGTGAATTATCACAAAACATTTTATAGATGTTACAGAGAGCTGTACAATACATCTCTGGTGGAGAGGGTGAATGGTTACGGTTGTGGATGGAGTGCCAATGAAGTAGACTAATTTTTTTCCTGGACGGTATCAAGCTTCTTGAATGTTGTTGGGCTGCATTCATCCAGGCAAGTGAAAGGTATTCCATCACAATTCTGACTTGTGCCTTGTAGATGGTGGACAGGCTTTGGGAGCCAGGAGGTGAGTAACTCACCACATAATTATAAAGCTCTGACCTGATCTTGTAGCTACAGTATTTCTGTGGATTGTCCAGGTCAGTTTCTGGTAAATATTAATAACAATATTGTTGCGAGGTGATTTGCTGATGACAAAATTTATTGAATGTTGAGGGCAGCTTAAATGATTAGATTCACTGTTGCTGGAGATGGTCATTACCTGGAATTTGTGCAGTGTATATATTACTTACCATTTTTCAACACAAGCCCGAATATAGACCAGATTTTGTTACATTTGGGCACAGATACCTTCATTATCTGAGGAGTTGCAAATAGCACTGAATATTGTGCAATCATTCCTACCTCTAATCTTATGACAAACGAAAGGCCATTGTTGAGATATTGAAGATGATTGAACCTAGAACACACAATGAGGAATTCCTGACATGACATTCCGGGATTGATTGACTTCTAACAATAACACCATCTTGTTTTGAGCATGGTATGGCTCCCAACTCTCAGTGGAGAGTTTTTCCATTGACACCAATGTTGCTAAGGTATTGAAGTCACACTCTGTCAAATGTGGCCTTGATGTTAAGGACAGTCACTTTTACCTCTCCTATGGAGTTTAGTCATTTTGGTTAACTTTAGTATCATAGAATACCTACAATGTGGAAGCAGGCTATTCAGCCCATCAAGTCCACACTGACCCTTTGAACAGCATCCCACCCAGACCAATCCTCACACCCTCTCCCCGTAACCCTGTATTCCCCATGGCCAATTCACCTAACCTGCACATCTTTGGACTGTGGGAGGAAACTGGAGCACCAAGAGAAAGACACTCAGGCATGGAGAGAATGTGCAAACTCAACACAGATAGTTGCCCGAGGCCAGAATTGAACATGGGGCCCTGGCACTTTGAGGCAACAGTGTTAGCACTGATCTTCCATGTTGCCTGAGACCAGCCCTGTGATGAGATTATGAAATGAGAGGAAACCTCAAACTATTAGTGACCAGGTAATTGTTGAATCTGATTTCTTTCCATAACAGTTAGATGCACACTTGATGTGCTGTAAGCTGCAGAACTATAGATCACGATTTAGAAAATGGGACTTAATTTGCATGAGTTAGATGGGCTGAATAGTCTCCTTTTGCATCATGACTAGCTTATTGTTTCTTATGAAGTAGTTAACAGTGTCAATCTTCCCAGTGCTGATAAAAATCAGTCACTTCAAGCAATAACTTTGTTTTTCTGTACACTGATGCTGCCCGAGTGTTTTCAATATCAGTCGTATTTTGCTTTGATGTGTATTTTACAATGGTTGGTTTATTCGAAGTGATGTCATTCCAAATGGTGATGAACCTTGAAACAATCATTGCGTAGAGTACAGCTGCATGAAACAAGCATAGCTGGCACTGACGTATGTACCACTCACTTTTTTGAGGCTTTGGTTTTTACCACTGCTGTCTAAATGTCACCACAAGTACTTTCAACACTGGAATATAAAATGTAATGCAAGTAGCTTAAAGTGAAACTGTTTGGAGCTCTCTGTACAAAACATATTTCGATATGATCCTCAGCAGTAAAGGGTTTTTGGCCAGTTGCTCAATGCTATTAGTCAGGAATGATGTAAAACACTAACCAAAATTCTTTTAGTCAGAATTTTTTGAAATTCCTTCTCCGTTTCATATGTTTTTTGAATGTTATTGAAGTTTTAACATTGATTTGCTTTTCTGGTCAGCGTCTAGTTCTGAGCTTATAAATGTGCAAATTAATGTTGAAAAGAAACTGAGCTAAACATGAGAAGCTTACATTTTTTGGTAAATCAGGTGTGATTCATAAACACAATTTGCTTTTAATATCTGTGACACCACTTTGAACTTCAGTCTCCTACCAGCATATAAGGTCTTTGTGGTTTACTAATGATGGCAATTATGCTTGAACTGTTGTGTAAAATATTCCCCTTTCTTGTTACTCATCTGTTTTACATTGTTAGTGCCAAATACATCCCATCATCCATGTGATTTCTGAATTGCTGTCAGTTTAAATTGGCATGCCAACTTGTTTACATTCAGTCTTACAGCACAGAACAAGGTGGCGGGGGAAATTGGATCCCAATTTATATTTTTAAATGCTACTTGTTCTGCTGTCAGTGACTGAGTGTAAAGGATGTCTGAATGCATTAATATCCACGGCTTAGCGACAGCAACAACTCAGTAAGTCATTCGTCTTCTGCTGACTTCTAGCAAGTGGGAGTCAAAATCTTAGGCTTGTTTCCAACAAGACAGCCCTTGCACAGAAGTAACTCAGTGTGTCTGTCTGTGCTAACTGATGCATTCATTGAAATACGGGATTTGGTGGTCTGATGCAAATTATTTCCAGTAAGCAAAGATGTTTCTTCAGTAGTTAAGTGTTGGCAGTGACGCAGACTGTCTTGTGGGAGGCACGTTTATAGGACTGCTGGGAGACAGCGTGCATCAGTATTGAAATTTCATAACAAAAAGACCTACAGCTGCTTAACTAGATATTTCTTTTGGATGACAATAACTCATATTCCCGATTCAGAACTTAATACTTGTGAATTTTGGTTCACTGTTCCAAAAATTAACATTGTGTTCAATTTCAATTTGTTTGTTGATATCTTTAATTCTTTCAGAAGGTGGAGGATTAATTTAGCTTAGGTGGAAATTAAAAGTAACAATGGCGTTTTTTGGCCTCATTTAAAAGAGTTCACTTTCCTTCACATTATTTCATTTTTTGGATGCTGATCAAACAGAAAGGTCCACAACGTTTTACCTGGATACAAGCTCACGTACCTAGAAATGTCATATGTTGAAATCCATTGTGACTGAGAAGTCATTGATGAACATTATTACGGGTTACATGGGACTTTTGGAACAAAGCCTGAGAGCTGGGGAAGCAAAAAATCAGAAATTGAACAGAATTCAATTAGCCATATGAAGCATTCAAATCTCCATTTATTGCAATTGAATGAATTCTAATCCACTTTTGATTACTTCCCTATTAGTAAGAGTTGTTTATATACGGATCCTTCCACCCCTCATTCCCAGTTGCCAATCTATTCTGAAGAAAGTCCTTACTGCTCCATTGTATACCAAGAATTAGGATGTACATGAAAAAATTTACTGTGCCTTCATTGTTATGCTGTTATATTTATTGCTCAGACATTTGAGTGTAGGAGTTGGGTCATTATTTTGAGATTGTACAGAACATTGGTGAGGCTTCTTCTGGAGTATTGTGTCCCATTCTAGTCACTCTGTTACAGGAAGGTTATCATTAAGCTGGAGAGAGTTCAGAAAAGATTTACCAGGATGTTGCTGGAAATGGAGGGCTTGAGTTATAAGGAGAAAGTGGAGAGGCTGGGACTTTTATCACTGGAGCGTAGGAGGTTGAGGGGTGACCTTATAGACGTTTATAAAATCATAAGGGGCATGGATAAGATGAATGGCAGGTATCTTTTCCCTACAGCAAAGGATTTCAAGACGAGGGGGCATATTTTTAAGGTGAGAGGGCGGGGATTTAAAAAAGGCATGAGGAGCAATTTCTTTGCAAAGAGAATAATTTGTTTCTGGAATGAACTTCCAGAGGAAGTGTTGGATGTGGGTACATTTACAATATTTAAAAGACATTTAGATAAGTGCACGAATAAGGAACGTTTGGAGGGATGTAGGCCAAACATAAGCAGGTGAGACTAATTTAGTTTGGGATTATGGTCAGCATAGGCTGGTTGGACTGAAGGGCCTGTTTCTGTGCTATATGACTGTACTGTTAATAGTTAAACATCTATCTAATTCAGTCAAAGTTACTGGAAGATAAGAACAAAAACAGAGGTCACTGGAGAAGCTCAGCAGATCTGGCAGCATCTGTGAAGACCAATCAAAGTTAACGTACTGAGGAAGGGTCACCGGATCCGAAACATGATTTCTCTCCACAGATGCTACCAGACTTGCTGAGCTTTTCCAGCAACTTCTGTTTTTGTTTCTGATTTACAACATCTGCAGTTCTTTTGGTTTTTAAAATATCCTACGAGGTTGTTTGAAGAAAAGCTGGGGAGTTCTGACTGAGATTTAGCATGCAAGCAGATTACCTGGCCATCATCAGACGATTGTTTGAGAGACCTTCCTGTGCGCAAACTACCTGCTACATTTTCTGTATTACGCTAGTGGCTGGACTTCAGAAAAGTACATCAATGACTGTAATGTGCTTTGGAATATCCTTAAATTATGGGATGTGTTGGTTGCATGCATGTTCTCTTTTTGTTTTCATAGTAAAAGCTCTGAACTGTGGGCAGACTGATCAAAATATATGACGATTCCTGTTGAAATGAGTGGAACTGTTGGTGGACAAAATTACTGATCCACTTTATCTTTCCCTACAATTTTATTGCAACACGATATCTGTCCAACTTGCTGACAAAGCATGCCCTTTACTGGGATATTAAACTGAGTGTTCCTCCACTAGCACAGAATATAGCATTTAATGCCCCCAGCTGATATGACAAAAGATAGATTATGGGGTCATTCTCTCAGGAATTTGTTGTGAGCATACTGGCTGCCATGTTTCCTCCATTTCTGAAAGAAACACTTAATTGGCCGTAAAGAGCTTTGGGACGTCTGATGGTTGTGGGACATGCTAAGGCAATGCAAATGTTTAAAATAGCATAGTTTCACCAGCAGAGAGGGCTGTTTCTCCTTTACTGCAGTATACTTCAAATAAAATGACAGTACTGTGCAGCAGCTTCAACTCCATCGATATGCAGTATACAATTGTGCACAAACTTGGTTTGTCGAATAAAGTTAATGGACTTTTGGATCCATGAATGATATAAACTAGAATTTCAATGGTGCTACAACTATCCCATAGCTTGTGGATAAACTAATGAGTTTGCAAACTTGCATTGAAGCATGCATTTCAGAAATCAAGTTGCTTTAACATAAAATATATTGCACTCTGTCTGCAATTAGTTTTCCTTTACTCAATGTATTTCAGTGTCTTAGTAGATCAACTTCAAAGCAGCATTTTTACACACTTGTTTAATAGATATCAAAGAAGAACAGTATAGACTGTGGTGGGTATAACAGTCTTCACTGTTCTATAAGTCCTGGAGGTATGTGCGGAATTCAAATAACTAGAGGCTAGTGAAAACTGGAGCTGATAGTAAGACACTATATTTCCCTCACCACCCTACATTTTGTTCACACTCATATTTTACATGAGCTGCATTAATGTTGTTTGCAATTAATGACTGACAACAAAATTGATGGCCAGACTGTTGACTGTTTCCTGCAATACCACCACAACAACTCTTCAAATGGCAAAGTTAACAACTGTTAAATGTGTCTGGACACATTTCTGTAAACTAGGTGTTTTATTTACAACAAGGTATGGAGCTAACTGTGAAAAGTCTGACTGACATTCTTTCTGGCCAAATGTAATTTGCTTAACTCAGTGCACCTAGATTTCCACTCCTTGTAATTTCCCCGCCTTTCAGAAATGTTTTCATTTTAAGATCAAATAACGCTGAGTAGAGTGTACAAAAGAAACTGCAAATGAAGAATTACACTTCCAGATCCCAGATTCTATTCAATGTCTACATATTACATTGATCACTGGGCCAGAGGCCACATTGCAAAAGACTGCCAAGGTTGAAAAGAGTAGAGAAAACAAATAATGATGCAGTGATTAGTTGAAGCTACGATAGCTCTTTGAACACCCACTAATTTCTGAAAGAATGGGCAACTAAATGAGCTAAGGTATCTCATGGTTTTGAAGTTTTAGAGAGAGATTGCGTTAGGTTTGAGAACAAATAACAGAACAGATAATGGAAGCAAGATAAGAAATTGCAATTGCTTGTACATCAAATAACAGAGGAATTTTAAAATGCCTTATGAAACTTCTCTTGTACTTGTACTACATTATTAATTTGGATTTAATTTAATTTGGAGGTATTGCATTTTGGTAAAACAAACAAGCGTAGGTCTTTTCCATTTAACGGTAGAGCCCTGGCTAGTGATGCAGAACAGAGAGACCTAGGGGTTCAGGTGCATAATTCTGAAATGTGTGTCACAGGTAGACAGGGTGATTAAGAAGGAATTCTGCACATTCTGATGTCATGTTGATTCTGTACAGGACATTGGTGAGGCCTCTTCTGGAGTACTGTGTGCAGTTCTAGTCACTCTGTTGTAGGGATCAGAAAAGGTTTACCAGGATGTTGCCAGGAGTGGAGGATTTGAGTTATAACAATAGGCTGGATTGGCTGGGACATTTTTCACTACAGTGTAGGAAGTTGAGGGGATGACCTTATGAAATCATAAGGGGCATAGGTAAGGTGAACAGGAAAAATGGGAGAGTTCAAAACGAGGGGGCATATCTTCTAAGGAGAAAGATTGATAAAGGTTATGTGGGGCAATATATTTTACACAGAGTAGTTAGTGTGTGGAATGAACTGCCAGAGGAAGTGATGGATGCAGGTACAGTTTGACGTTTAAAAAATATTTGGATAAGTTCATGAACTGGAAAGGTTTGGAGGGATATGGGCCAAAAGCAGGCAAGTGGAACTAGTTTGGTTTGGGAACATGGTTGGCATGAACTAGTTGAACCGAAGGGTCTGTTTCCATGCTGTATGACTCTATGACTCTATTAAACTGCTCTTTTTAACCTGGAGCTGAACATGCACCAAAATGAAGCTTGGACCAGCCTTAAATATATAATTAGTTTCTGAGAACTCCACATGGTTGTATTCAAAGCTTGATGCTAGGCTTGACGCAAGAGGAGAACCTTCTCTTCCCTTGGGTCAAATAGACTGGGCCTGGGGATTGACAACCAGCAGAAACCCAGTCAAGCTAATTGAAATTTCATATTTCTGCTCCTTTGCATCCCAGAATGAACCCTTAGATCTTTTCTTCTCTATCTACAAATCCCTGGCCTCCTTGCCAAAACCCCTTCACATCCAACCTCTGACTCTGAAACCCCTATGCCTGCCCCAAGAGCTGAGCCATTGATGCAAATACCAAATTTTCATTGTTCTTTTTCAAAATCCATGTTTCAACTGCCAGTTTCTGGGTTTCCCTCCCTAAACGTCTTCTCATTAAACTGACTTCCTAACTTGAGTCAAACTTTTCTTTACTTTACCAAACCTCTCCTTATGTGGTTTGATACTTAGAAACATTCAAAAATAGGAGCATCAATGAGCCATTTGTCCTTTCAAGTCTGCTATCTCATTCAATACATTCATGGCTGGTCATGCAATTCAGTGCCCTATTACCTCTTTCCCTTCATACCCTTTGGTACCTTTAGCCCGAAGAACTATAATCTAACTCATTTTTTGAAAACATTCAATGTTTTGGCCTCAACCACTTTCTGTGACAGAGAATTCTACAGGTTCGCCTCTCTCTGGGAGAAGAAATTTCTCAATCTTTAATGGCCTACACCATATCCTTCAAGTGTGACCCCTGGTCCTAGACTCCCCAGTCATGAGGATCATCGTTCCTGCATTTATCTTGTCTTGCCCTGTGAGAATATAATAGGTTTCTATGACATTCTCCTCTCTCCCACACATTTTTCTAAACTCTCTGAAGAATGTTGAATTTTGTTTGATAATGCTCCTGAGAAGCATTTTGCAGATTTTTGCGATGTTAACATCACTATAAAAATGCAAGTCAATGTGGTTATTGGTGCTACCTTAGTTATGGTGTTTTCTTGGTTATTTTAGGAGGAAGGATTGGACAGTCTGGGCCTATATCCATCGGAGGAGGGAAGAATCAATGGTGATGTTATTGCGATATGGAAGATCCTGAGGGAACTTGACACAGGAACTACTGAGAGGATGATACCACTTACAGGAGAAACTACAAATAGAGGATATAGTTTCAAAATAAGAAATCTCCCAATGAAGATAGAAATGAGGACAGTTTTTATTGCAAAGAGCAATGAAGGCTAAGTCATTGTATATTTTTAAGAATGAACTATGTAGGTTGATTGACAAGGGAGTCAAAGGAGATGGGTTGAGGGATGAGGCCATTGTACGTTTAATTGCAAGGATGAGGATTTTAAATGTAAGTCTGTGGAGACGATGAGCGGGTGGAAGTAAGCAAGAACAGGAAGAGTATGAACATGATACAGGAGGATGAATTTTGGACAAAGTCCAAGCTTATGAAGGTGGGCTGAGAGCGATAAACAAGAGAAAATCAGTAGAGAAATCAAATTTAGCAATATAGATAAAACTTTCAGCACTGCAGGGCTAGTTTGCGAGCTGAAGTGTTTAACTCAGTTTTGGTGCTTCCCTAACTCAATGCTTCAGATTAGGCACATCTTTAATCTAAACATAGAGGTCAGACAGTTGATCTACTCCAAAATCTTTGTCAATTTGGCTCTGAAACACACCCTGACATTTCACAAAACGTCAGCCAGGATAATATGCCTTCCCATTTTCCCCTTAGCTCTTGGTGAAACAGATACTGCCCATTTTCTGGCTTTCACAATGGCACGACAAAATGAAGAACTGATATCGATCAAAAACCAAAATGGCTGGAGAAACTCAGCAGGTTTGTCAGCATTTGTGGAGAGAAAGCAGAGTTAATGTTTTGGGTCCAGTGACCCTCTTTCAGAACTTGTTTTATTTTAGAATTTAACTGTTATGGATGGTGAACGATACAAAGTTATACTCAAGCATTAAGCTAGCATCTAAATTGTTGAAATCCTCTATTCCAACCTCTAATATAATTTCTTAAAGACTATGGTATGTCATTATGCTCCATTATAAGTGTAAAAGTTGGAATTATTTATTGCTGTATAATACCATAGAAGTAGATTTTTATTTGTATCATCCTATGTTTAGCTAAGGATATCAAAATAGGGTCTCTAACCTATTTGTCCCAGTAATTCAGTTGTTGTTTGATGCTATTTTGAAAGAAAACTTCCACTGGGCACCCAGATTCCTTACCTATTTCAGGTACTATTCCCTTTTTGATACATTATACATGGTTCTATGAAACAAGATGATCTAAAAGGTTATTAGATGCTGAGTTTGCCTTTGGAGAATTGAAGTTTAAAAGTGAAGGGGTGAAATTTTTGTTGTCCACAGTCTTGGTCATAGCCCATCTGTAATTTAATCTTCAGTTTTGTGCACCAAACTTCATGTAAGTTATGAAGAAGAGAAGCTTGTTCACCAACTAAATGGTTGTGATCTGAGAGTGCCATGGGGGTGATTGAGCCACGGCTTTCAACAAAGAATTGGATAAGCACTTGAAGAGAAAAGACAGAAATCGCAGAGAAACAAGGAATGGGAGTGGGAGTGGGATCAAATAAATTGCTCCTTCATTGGGCCTGCATGGGCTCAACAGGCAGAAGCACATCCTTCACTGTTGTAACTATTCCATGGGACTCAATCTACACTATAATCGGAACTCCATACCATTCACACTAGCATCCCAGTTGGAGAGAGAATTCATGCTTCTAATATTCTGGGTGGTGACAGAATGGAATGATGCTTGAGGCTTTGTTGACAGACTGTAACCCTTTGATGTGTAGCTTCAGCCAAAGGTAACACAAGGTTCAGGACACAGTAACCTAACACTTTTTCAGTTTTCGGCAAGCTCAGCTGTAACTGAAAACACTTCCAAATGTCAGCATACCATTCCATAACATGTCTCATTATTTATCTTACCATCAACATGTTTTCACTTCATGCTTTGCTAATTGATTCAATTTAAAGAAGACCTTTCTATATTCACATGAGGGCAGGACAGTTTGTGATATATTTTCTTCATGGTGAGATCCCATGCATGTGAAGTGGTGCTATAGGGAATAATCTTTTGTATTTGAACTCTCTGTTGTGATCTTCTTCTGTCGGTAATGCATATTAGAAACTCAAAGATAAATTTCTGGCTAACGTCTGCTACTTTTAACATGGATTTTATATGTCAGTCGTGTGCATGCCACAAAGCCTGGAAGAGATTATGCAGATTTTGAAAGCTAAAATATGGACTTCAGTCTGCTAGTTACTTGTTAATCTTCTGTGCTTATAGGTCAACACTGCTCTCCAAAAAAGCCCAAATTCTAGAAAGGGGAACAGTGTGCTTTAACCACATCCTCAAATCAACACTCGTCCATCAGTGTTGAAGCAAACTTCAGACTGCCACAGGTTGCCATCAGCTGTGATCTTGAAGATCCCCCAAAATAACAAAACGCAATTAAACTCCGCGAGGCAGGAGGGTAATGCCTGATCAAGAAACTTACCATACTCTTTCAGTCTTTGAAGGATCAAGGAATCGGAGAACACAAAGATGCGTCTAATGACCCCCTGTACAAGAGGACAGGAACACACTAACCATGCAGTGATCCTAGCAGAAACTGTTTCCTCTCCATCAAAATCTTTACCAAAGTCATTCTGGAACACTTACTTCAACATCGACTTGACTAGGCCCTGCTGCCAGAGACTCAATGTGGTTTTGTAAAAGATTGAGGAATCCCTGATATTCGTAATTCCAAACAAAATGGAACCTCTACACCATCTTTGTTGACCTGATCAACAGGAAGGCATTTAGAAAGTAATGGAGAAATTCAGCTGACTGAGAAATTTATCACAATAATTTAACACTTCCTTACTAAACATAAGATCAAAAGATAGAAGGATTCTTCCGTATGTTCTGGATGTTGGTGAGTTTTCTGGTGGAATTAAACATGGCTTCCTGCTAACTCCAACCTACTTTGATATACTTTCTCCACTATGATGACAATTCTGATGTTGAAATCAAATATTGAGTGATGGGAAGCTGCTCAATCTAAAACAACAGATCAGGCAAAGTCTAAAGTCTTCAGGACATATCATCACAATTCTATTTACTGACAATTGTGTGCTAACTGTTATTACAGAGATGGACATGTAGGGTAATGTGGACTTTTTATCCAATGCATGTAACAACTTACAATCAATGCAAAGAAAACCAAAGTAGTGGACTAGCCTGCTCTGAGAAAACCCAATCTCAAACTCAAGCTTTCAAGCCATGGTCAGAACCTGTAAAAAGTGAATACTCTCACTTATCTCAACAGCATGCTTTTGAACTGTCTAAATTGATGGTGGGACCCATGCAAGAATTGGCAAACCAAGTGTAGTCAGATTTGACAGCCTAAAAGTAAAGAGGAGTAAATCTGCCTACCAATCTGTACATCGATAGGGCAGAAGTCCTGCTCGCTCTGCTCTATGGGTTAGACTATGAACCAGAGATTCATTCTCAAAGAATCTCAATCACATTCATTTATGCTGTCTTTGGCAGTTTCTGAAGATCAGATGGCAAAACAAAATGCCAGACACTGAGGTAGAGAGAGAAAAATAAACTTAACATTGCAAGTCTAATATGACTCTTCTTCAGAACTGAAGAGGGTTGGATAATTATGGTTTTGTGATGTTGATGAAGAGGGAGGAGGATTGAATGGAACAGATTGATTAGAGTTGAAACTTTATTGCTGGAACAGCACAGCAGGTCAGGCAGCATCCAGGGAACAGGAGATTCGACGTTTCGGGCACAGGCCCTTCTTCAGGGATGAGCAGAGAGTGTTCAGCAGGAGAAGATAAAAGGTAGGGAGGAGGGAGTTGGAGGAGGGGCGTTGGAAATGTGATAGGTGGAAAGAGGTCAAGGTGAAGGTGATAGGTCGGAGTTGGATGGAGGCGGAGAGGTCAAGAAGAAGACTGCAGGTCAGGACGGCGGTGCCGGGCTGGAGGGATTCGGCTGAGACAAGGTGGGGGGAGGGGGGATGAAGAAACTGGTGAAGTCCAAGTTCATCCCCTGTGGTTGGAGGGTTCCCAGTCGGAAGATAAGACGCTCCTCCTCCGACCGTCGGGTTGTTGTGGTTTGGCGGTGGATGAGTCCAATGACCTGCATATCCTCGGTGGAGTGGGAGGGGGAGTTGAGATGCTGTGCCACAGGTTGGTTGGGTTGGTTCGTCCGGGTGGCCCAGAGGTGCTCCCTGAGTCGCTCCGCAAGTAGGCGGCCTGTCTCCCCAGTATAGAGGAGGCCACACCGGCTGCAGCGGATGCAGTAGATGATGTTGGTGGAGGTGCAGGTGAATCTGTGGCGGATATGGAAGTTTCCCTTGGGGCCTTGGAGAGAAGTGAGGGGGGAGGTGATTGATTAGAACAAAACCAACAAAAGTAATGGAGAGGGGAAAGATTTTGGATACAAAATAAGTGCAAATGACAAGTGTGAGTAGTCAGATAGTGAGAGCAAAGGCATGCAAATGAGACTCTGGGTTTGGGGAGAGGAGTGTAACCAAAATGGAGGACAGTGATCATATTGTGAAGTTGTGAGCTCAATATTGAGACCTGAAGGCTGTAAAGTGAAAATGAAGTGCAGCCCCTCAAGTTTGTGTCGGACTTTGTTGGAACACTACAACAGGCCTGGGTTGGAAATATTAGCATTGGAGCAAGATAGTGTATTGAAATGGCAAGCAACTGGAAAGTTGGGATCATTCTTATGGACAGAGTAGAAGTATTTTATAATGTGGTCATCCACTGTGCATTTGGTCTCACCAATGTAGAGCAGACTTTATTGTGAATAACAAATACAGCAGATTAGATTGAATGAAGTTCAAGTAAAATGCTGTTTCACTTGGAAGTTGAGTTTGGGGTCGGACAGTGAGAAGGGAGGTGGCAAATAGACAAGTGTTGCACATTTCGTGATTGAATGGGAATGTGCAATGAGGAACGAGGAAGTGCCAGGAACGATGGAGGAGTGGACCAGGAGGTCACGGACAGAATGGTCCCTGGAATACCGATGTGGAGGGGAGGAGAAGGTATGTTTGGAAGGTGGCATCCCACTGGAGCTGGCAAAAATGGCTGGTGGAAGGTGAAGGCAAGGGGAACCCTATTGTTATTGTGAGATGGAGGGGAAGGGGTAAGGAGTGAAGTATGGAAAATGAGTTGGACAGATCTGCGGGCCTTGTCAGCCATGGTAAGAGGTATCCCTCATTTCACAAATAAAGAGGACATTTTGGAGACTCTGCTGTGTAAGGTGGCATCATTGGAATAGATGATCGAGACAGAGAAACTGTGAGAATGGAATGGACTCCTTACTGGAAGCATAGTGTGAGGAGGTGTACTCAAGGCAACTATGGGATTTGTCTATGGAGCAAGGATAGATTAGATTAGATTCCCTACAGTGTGGAAATAGGCCCTTCGGCCCAAAAAGTCCACACTGACCCTACAAAGAGAAATCCCACCCAGACCCCTTTCCCTCTGACCAAAGCACCTAACATTACAGGCAATTTAGCATGGCCAATTCACCTGACCTGCACATCTTTGGAGTGTGGGAGGAAACCGGAGGAAACCCACACAAACACGGGGAAAATGTGCAAACTCCGCACAGACAGTCGCCAAGGCTGGAATTGAACCTGGGTCCCTGGCACTGTGAAGCAACAGTGCTAACCACTGAGTCACTGTGCAGCCCCAAACTGGTCTCCTGTTTAAAGAGCTGGGCATGGAGATGAAGACGATGGAAGAAGTGTATAGTGAATACAAAACAAGAGGTGGGGTTAGAAAAATGGATGGAGTCTGAACAGGAGTGGAGGGAAGATTCAGACAGAACTTTGCATTCCTTAACACCTGAAAGGAAGAGAAAAGGTTACTTGTTAAGATACCAAATGAGAAGAAGATTGAAATGGAAGTGGGGTGCAGGATAGTTCTAAGCCAGCATGAAGCACTGCTGCTGAAGAGACAGGTCAAGAACGTGGTGGCATATGGCACTGCGTGTGGATCTCAGGATGTGGCAGGAATAGCTGCCTCTGGACAGTTATACACCACAGAGGTACGTATAATCTCAGGTTACTTGAAGGATAAAACTTCATTTGGAATCTGTGTGAGGTAAGTTGGAGGGAGGGGGCAATAACTAAGGAAGAAATGGCTGTGAAAGTGAGTTTTGGCAAAACTTTATCGAACTCTAGGAGGGAAATAAAAAACAATGGAGTTGAACAGATCAAAAGACTGGAACTGAAATCCTGTCAGAACTTTTTCAAGGTAGTCATACCTCGAAAAGAAATAGTAATGAATTAAACACTTTAAAGCAAGTTACTGCAAATGCTGGAGATCTGAAATTTTAAAAAAGCAGAAACGTAATAGGACTGACAGCACCTGTGGAGTGAGAAATGAAGTTAACAGTTCAACTCCGATATGATTTCTTCAGAAGAAATCCCTTCACCGAAAGCTGGTGAGAATGTGAAACTTGCAACTGCAGGAAGTGTTTGAAGTGAATAGCATTGATGCCTTTACAGGCAAATGCGAAATGAATGAGAAAAGAACGCAGAGCTACAATTGTGGCTTCAGATGAGAAAAGATGCAAGGCGATTGGAGTGCAGCATAAACACAGACACAGACTGTTTGGACCAAATGCTTTGTTTCTCTGCTGCATGTCCCGTGAAATCCTATGTACTTCATGTTCCTAAATTCTGGTGGTAGACTCGAAAGTCTACACAACTTTCTAATTTTGTTGCACAATTGCTGTGAAAGGAGCCATGTTGATAACTAAGACATTTGGGCAAAGATTAGGGCAGTTTAGAAAGTGAAAACAGCAAAGCTAATCAAATTGCATTGTCTTCACCACAGTGAAAACAGAGAAAGTTTGGCTGGAACAAACCCTGGTGCATAGATTGATCTGTGGAGGTCAGTCTGCCCTATAGATTTTCTAATGTTTTTTGCTGGGGTGAACACTTTCTTTCATCACTGCAGTTCTTGAGTCAACTGTTTGATACACTAACATGTGTCAGCCTGACCTATTTGGCATATAACACCAGTGGTGATTTGAAATGATTTCTGTGGAAATTCAAGGCTGCTGTCACCTTCCCAGTCATTGGTAGACACATTTGTATGGTCAATGTTATCTGAAGCTTCAGTCTGAGGAAGTGGCACATTTCATCACTGTTTTAACGCAGCTACCTCGTTCGGTTTTTTGGTGCGAATCACTTCCGTAAACAGTCTGATTGCTTTCTCCATGAGGAGAGAATGAAAGGAATCATGACTAATTTCAAGCAAAACAGAAATATTTAATTGTTGTTCCCAATTATGTTGATTTTCCATCATAACTTCAGAAGGTACAGCCATGGAAGTGATAATTCTGTTAAATCTCTGCTGTTTCAGAGCTTTGAAGGAGTCTAGTTCAGTGTCTAATTTATGACTCCTCCTTACAAAGCAAATGATAGTAATGGATAAGGCCAGGGCGGGACTTCTCTAACCTGAGGTTTCTTGACAATGCAAAAGCATCAATACTGCATTTGCAACCAATGAAAATGAGATAAAAACAGAATGCTGGAGAAACTTAGCAGATCTGGCAGTATCTGTGAGTGAAAACAGCATTAATGTTTTGAGTCCAGTGACCCTTCATTAAAATTTGATATATGGAGATTAGCTATGTGGGTCTCCACAAATAACACAAACCCCAAAAGAGCCATAACATGAGCAAATGGGTCATTCCAAGCAGGTTACTTCACATTTCAGTGGCCAGTTGAGTAATTGGGTTTTTGTTCTCATGCTGCAGTAAAAACCAGTAAAACCTGGGAATGACCCATACCGGTCTGACATTTTCTATATATTTGAGAATAGTACTCCAGTAGGACCAGTATATTCATTTCCAAGTGTTACTGATCTGTCACTGGGTTTTCCCTCTGGGTCAGAGGCACTCAAGGTCTTTCTGACTGTGACCAACTCCCATGCAGATAATTTGACCTCCCAGGTCAAATTTGTAAAACACCAATGAATTTGATGTTACACAGCAATTGACATATACAATCCTATTTTCACATCTGGGGTCACAGTCATCAAAATTCAGGGCTAAATTAGAATCTGCACAACATTTCAAAGTGAGTAATTCAACATAGAGACTATGGAATCAAACAGACCAAAGCATGTGTGGTGTCTAATTTAAATTGTATAACCCGTGCTTTGTGTAGATTATATAGAACGCACAGCACAACATTAGATCATTCACCTCAATTGCTCCATACAAGCCTCCTCAGCTCTCTCTTCAGCTAATCCTATTGGTATGTAGTTTATTGCTTGCTCTCTCATATGTTTATCTAGTTGTCCCTGAATTACATCTGTGTTTTTTTGCCACAACTGCTTCTAGTGGTAGCAAGTTCCATATTCTAACCACTCTTTGGGTAAAGAAGTTTGCCTTGAATTCCCTATTGGAATTATGAGTGACTTTCATATTTATGGCCCTTAGTTCTGCTGTCTCCTAATGCTGGAAACATCTTTTCTATGCCTGGTCTATCAAAGAGCATTAATAGTCTGAAATCGGTCATCCCTCAGTCCTATCTTTCCTCAACAAGAGCCTATTGAAGTAAAATCAAAATACAGCAGATACTGGGAATCTGAAATAAAGACATAAAGTGCTGGAGAAACTCAGCAGGTTTGGTAACATCTGTGGAAAGAGAAACAGAGTAAATGTTTTCAGTCCAATGACTTCTTCGGACACTAAAGAGTAGAATCATAGAGATGTACAGCATGGAAACAGACCCTTCGGTCCAACCCGTCCATGTCGACCAGATATCCCAACCCAATCTAGCCCCACCTGCCAGCCCCTGGCCCATATCCCTCCAAACCCTTCCTATTCATATACTCATCTGAATGCCTCTTAAATGTTGCAATTGTACCAGCCTCCACCACATCCTCTGGCAGCTCATTCCATACATGTACCACCCTCTGCGTGAAAACATTGCCCCTTAGGTCTCTTTTATATCTTTCCCCTCTCACCCTAAATCTATGCCCTCTAGTTCTGGACTCCCCAATCCCAGGGAAAAGACTTTGTCTATTTATCCTATCCATGCCCCTCATAATTTTGTAAACCTCTATAAGGTCACCCCTCAGCCTCCAGCGCTCCAGGGAAAACAGGCCCAGCTTGTTCAGCCTCTCTCTGTAGCTCAGATCCTCCAATCCTGGCAACATCCTTGTGAAATCTTTTCTGAACCCTTTCAAATTTCACAACATCTTTCCGATAGGAAGGAGGCCAGAATTGCA
>NC_057721.1:64862163-64942478 GCF_004010195.1 Chiloscyllium plagiosum | reverse complement strand
GTACCTCTTATGCTCGCATCCAAATCATTTATGTAAATGACAAAAAGTAGAGGGCCCAGCACCGATCCTTGTGGCACTCCACTGGTCACAGGCCTCCAGTCTGAAAAACAACCCTCCACCACCACCCTCTGTCGTCTACCTTTGAGCCAGTTCTGTATCCAAATCGCTAGTTCTCCCTGTATTCCATGAGATCTAACCTTGCTAACCAATCTCCCATGTGGAACCTTGTTGAACACCTTACTGAAGTCCGCATAGATCACATCTACCTCTCTGCCCTTATCAACCCTCTTTGATACTTCTTCAAAAATCGCAATTAAGTTTGTGAGACATGATTTCCCATGCACAAAGCCATGTTGACTATCCTGAATCAGTCCTTGCCTTTCCAAATACATGTACATCCTGTCCCTCAGGATTCCCTCCAACAACTTGCCCACCACTGAGCTCAGGCTCACCAGTCTATAGTTCCCTGACTTGTCCTTCCCACCCTTCTTAAACAGTGGCACCACATTTGCCAACCTCCAGTCTCCCGGCACCTCATCTGTGACTATCGATGATACAAATATCTCAGCTTGAGGCCCAGCAATCACTTCTCTAGCTTCCCACAGAGTTCCCGATCAGGTCCTGGCGATTTATCCACTTTTAACCAGTTCAAGACATCCAGCAATTCCTCCTCTGTAATCTGGACTTTTTGCAAGATGTCACCATCTATTTCCCTACAGTCTATATCTTCCATATCTTTTCTCTCTCTACTAATGCTGCTAGATCTGTTCATGTTTTCCAACATTTTCGGTTTTCTTCTCAGTATGTTCAATCTTTCCTGACAGGCATAACTTCATAGTTCCAGAATTATTCTTGTCAAAATGTTTTTACACTCGCTCCAGTATCTCCATTTTCTTTAAAGACTACATTGTTTGCAATAGTTTCAGTGACATTTTACTCAAGATGAATAGTAATGAAGGACAGAGGAGTGGCAGGTGGAGTTTAGTGTAGATAAATGTGAAGTGTATTTTGGAAAGGCAAATCAGGGCAGGACTTAGACAGTTAATGGTAGGGCCCTGGGGATTGTTGCCAGACAAAAAGACTGAGGAGTGCAGGTGCATAGTTCCTTGAAAATGGTGGTGAAGAAGGTGTATGGCACGCTTACTTTCATTTGTCAGACATTGAGTATTGGAGTTGGGATGTCATATTGTGGCTGTACATGACATCGGTGGGGCCAGTTTTCGAGTACTGTTTACAATTCTGGTCACCCTTCTACAAGACTGAGAATTAGAATTAGATCTCATTGTCACATGTACTCAAGTATAGGAACACAGGAGTAAGTGAAAAGTGCTATTCTCCGGTGCCACTTTAGTGACAAAAACCAGAATTAAAACAGGCAACAGCAGAAGTAAAAAAAACAGAGCCAACAGGGAAGAAAAAATATCCAGATCTTGAAGTCCTATCTTCAATAAAGGTGGATGGAATGGTCAGTCTCTGAGGCAGGTCCCAGGCCTAGCTGTGGCCTGTGGTCTATCGCTCTCACGACCATCTTCAGTCGGCAGGAAAAGCTTTGCCGCCGTTGCCGCTGCCATCTCCAGTTGCTGGGCGGAGTTGCCATTGACATCCCCGATTGACAGGAGTCCCTTACCTGCTGCCACTGTGCCACCTCAGACTGCCCACTCTCACTGCCATGCTGATGCCGATGCCAATGACCCCGCTACAAAAAGGGATAAAGGAAAGAGCAATGAAAAATAGTATAAAGAGAAACAGAAAGAGTGGAAAACAGATGGGAGCAGATGAGCCCTGGGCTCAGAGCAGCGCTGCTACACTGCCACCATATTGATTTGGATGTTGTTAAACTTGAGAGGCTGAATAAAAAAGACTTACTAGGATATTGTCAGATGTGGACTGTTTTAGCTGTAGGGAAAGGCTGAATAGGCTGCGGCTTATTTCCCTGGAACTTCGGGGGCTGAGGGGTGACCCTATGAGAGGCATGGATAGGGTAAATAGACAAGGTCTTTTCCCTCGGGTAGGGTGGTCCAAAACTGCAGGACACAGGTTTAAAATGAAAGGGGAAAGATTTAAAAGGAACATGAGAGGAAACCTTTTCATGCAGAGGGTGGTGCACGTGTGGAATGGGCTGCCAGAGGAGGTGGTGCAGCTTGGTACAATTATAACATCTGAAAGGCATCTGGGTGGATACATGAATAGGAAAGATTTAGAGAGATATGGGCCAAATGATGGCAAATGGGACTGAGTCAGATTGGGATGTCTGGTTGGCATAGACAAGTTGTAACAAAGGGTCTGCTTCTGTGCTGTATAACACTATGACTCTAATACATTTCTGGGTGCTCAAATTGTAACTTCTGAGTAAAAAGCAATCTTCCTATGGCATCCATAATCAATCTATTGCATCTTTCAAACAATAGAACACCCAAGGCATCTGATCAGGAATACAAAGGAAATGAGCTGAATGTGCGGGTGAATTTTCTTCAGGAAGTTTTTGAAGGTAGGGATTCACTTTTCAAGGGATGAGAGAATGAGTGCAAATGCAAGACTTCATAGAATATCATAGAATCCCTATAGTGTGGAAGCAGGCCATTTGACCCAACCGCCCCACTGAAGAGTATCCTATCCAGATCCATTCCCCAACCTTATTACTCCACATTTCCCCTGACTAATGCACCTAACCTATACATCCCTGAACACTATGGGAAATTTAGCATGGCCAATTTGCCTAACCTGCACATCTTTGGACTGTGGGAGGGAAGGGGAGCACCTGGAGGAAACCCACACAGAGACGGGGAGAATGTGCAAACTCCACACAGTTGGCTGAGGTTGGAATCGAACCCAGGTCTGTGAGGCAGCAATGCAAACCACTGACCCACCGTGCCACCCTTAATCATTTTTAGTAGTTTATTTGAATGACAGCGCTACCAACTCTTATATTGACCTTCCTCATATCGGCTGGACTTTAACTTCTGGCAGTGTTATGCCATTTGAGTTCTGAGGGGAAAGGAAATCATCAAACCAGGGAGGATGCTTGTCCGAATGGACTCAGTCAGGCTCCTGTTTAACCCAGCAAACATCGCTAGCAGGTCAACAGGCAGGTGCGAGGCAATGCTGCAGCTTCGAAGAAGCGAAGTCAAACACTCCGATAAGAACTGAGAAAGCAGGAACATTATACAAACATGAGGATGAGATCTCTTACCCTTATTCTAGCTAATTGCCTACCTGATGTCTGCCAGATGTACAGAATTAAAATCAGAGCGGTATGCGAGATAGCATCAATGAGGAAGTTGTGCAGTTTCATAGTTTAGGCCAACCAGAGTATGGTGTGCAGTTTTTGGGATATCATTTCAGAGAGAACATAAACACGATGGACATTGTATATTGGAGAATCATCAGAATAATACCAGGGATGAAATGTTTTAGTTACTTGGAGAAATGAGGGGCTGTTTCAGCATGCAAGGTAGTAGAGAATTATCAAAAATTTGTTTTAAATTATGAAGGCTTTTTCTAAGGTGAATTCAGAAAAAAAAACTATTTGTCTGGCTGATTGTTCAAGACAAGAAATATGATCATGAACACATCAGAAGGGATTGCTTTACATAGAGGCTCATTTAGTCAGAAACATAGTAGGAAACACAGGCAAAAGCTGTCTTTTAAAGGAAAATTGGAAAGATATTTGATGCTGAGGAAGATTAGGAACATACTGCTTAATGGGAATAGTTTAGCTTGTTCCAGAAAAGAGGCAAATAGCAAAGTGGTGTGAAGAGGGCAGTTACCAGCTACAAATATCAAAGTACACATTACAGCCAATGGATCTAATGACTTCCTCCTATGTTAGGCTTAATCTGAGCTCATTTCAATAGTAGCACTGTCACTCTGTAGTTAAAACAAATTGGGGTTTTGGGGTCTCTCTCCAGAGACTTGGACATAGAGTGAAGTTGGCACATCAGCACAGTGGAGAAAGTGAGGACTGCAGATGCTGGAGATCAGAGCTGAAAATGTGTTGCTGGAAAAGCACAGCAGGTCAGGCAGCATCCAAGGAACAGGAGAATTGACGTTTCGGGCATAAGCCCTTCTTCAGGAATCTTTCCGATATGGCTAGGAAGAAATGTTTGTTTAGTGTATGGATTCTTCTGTGGATGAAGAACAGTAGAGGTCCTTTACAGGTCTATAAGAGTGTTGTCCTGAGCTGGGGTAGGTCTAATTGCAGGGAATGTAGGTAGCGGCTGTGCAGAGGAGATGACCTGGGGTGTGCAGTGAGAGAGGGACTCACTGAAATCCTTGTAGAGGGAAGAAGAGAGCTTTTTCAAGGAAGGCATCCTTGTAAGAGGATTCGCAGTCGGTTAAAATCTTCGAGCAGAAAGTGAAGACTGCAGGTGCTGGAGATCAGAGCTGAAAATTTGTTGCTGGAAAAACGCAGCAGGTCAGGCAGCAACCAAGGAACAGGAGAATCGACATTTCGGGCATAAGTCCCTCTCTCACTGCACACCCCAGGTCATCTCCTCTGCACAGAAGCTCATCAGCCACGTTCTCAAACAGACTCGCTACCACAGCCACATCTCCTTCCTCAGCACCTGCCTACGGAACCGACTGATCCCGCATGGACTCCGGACTACGTTCCAACCAACAAAATTTGGACCCAACCAGAACAACCAGTGCCTACAACAAATCCGAAGCCTCCAGCAACAGACCTCCCTCCGGATCCTCCGCTCCACGCTTGCAGCCATGCGCCGCTACCTACATTCCTTGCAATTAGACCTACCCCAGCTCAGGACAACATTCTCACAGACCTGTAAAGGACCTCTACTGTTCTTCATCCACAGAAGAATCCATACACTAAACAAACATTTCTTCCTAGCCATATCGAACATCAGCACAGTGCCAAGAGTGGATATTGCACTGTCAGAATTGCCATCTTTCAGATGAAATGATAAACTGAAGCACCATCTGGTCTCTCTCTCTCTCTATCTCTCTCTGATACAGGCAAAAGAGGAGTTTTGTATCCAAAACCATGTGCAATATTTATGCCTCAATCCACACCCAAAGCAAATTATCAGGCCATTTATTTCACTGCTATACCCCTGACAGCTTCCTGTGGGTAAATTGGCTTCTATGTGTTTCCCACATCACAATAGTGATATAATTTCACAATTTTTTCATTAGCTGTAAATGCAGAGATTAGGTAATATGCTTTTCAGGAGCAAGGCTTTCTGTAACATTTAACAGTGGCAAAAAATGTCCATTTCAAACTTAGCGCAATATAAAATCGGGACACAGTTCACTTCTGCCTCCATTATTGATTAAACTAATTACAAACCTTTGTGATAATAAAGCTAGAACTTTTCCAAACTGTCAACATAGTTAAGCTGATTCCATACTCCCTTTGGCCAGGGGAAGGCCTCTGAGGATCTGTGAAATAACTTCTGGCATTCTTAATATTGCACCAGGACCATGTAGTCTCAAAATATATGTATAAATACATATACATGACTGGGATTTAACAGCCACGCAGGGACAGATTGTTGTGCAAAATACAGAGGAGTATAATACTGTAGTGTGAGCTTGGGAATACCAATAATGGGCATTCTGTCTATACAGAAGTCTTGTGATAAGCTAGGATTGCTCAGCGGGGATAAACAAAAGGCTTGGATTTCAAAAGTGCTCCCCCATCCTCCTTTTAGGGTGATTTACTTTCTTACATGGAATGCGTGACTTCAAAAAGTATTTCCTGTCAATTTTCAAATGTAGTTAACTGAAATAGCATATCCCTGGTAAATGAATACAAGAGTCTTTAAAACTCTCGAAGCAGTACTTCCCTCATATGGTGGACTGGAGCCACAGTTCCTTTGTATGATTTAGGTATGACATGGTTCAAGGTCCAGTTTGACGATTCACGTGGCAAAGGCTTCTGCCAGCCATTATTAACCATTACTGAGTAATTAGAAGATGCATCTTTGTTGATACATTGGAAAGTACATTGTGGGCGGCACGGTGGCACAGTGGTTAGCACTGCTGCCTCACAGTACCAGAGACCTGGGTTCAATTCCCGCCTCAGGCGACTGTCTGTGTAGAGTTTACACATTCTCCCCGTGTCTGCGTGGGTTTCCTCCGGTGCTCCGGTTTCTTCCCACAGTCCAAAAATGTGCAGGTCAGGTGAATTGGCCACGCTAAATTGCCCGTAGTGTTAGGTGAAGGGCTAAATGTAGGGGTATGGGTCTGGGTGGGTGCGCTTAGGCAGTTCGGTGTGGACTTGTTGGGCCGAAGGGCCTGTTTCCACACTGTAAGTAATCTAATCTACAATTTAATAAATTTTACATTTGTCACACTGAAAATGTATATGTGGAATTTAAATATGCTGGGAGGTGGAAGTAGCAAGCCAGTTTTATTCTTAAATCATCCATTGAGCCAGCTGTAAAGATTATGAAGAACTGCATCTCACCATTTCCTTAAATTCCTTATCACACTGAATACCTTGTTACTACTCAATGGAACCTGAATCCTAATATGTTAGGATTTTAAGCAGGCATTGAGAAGACCATTCAGCCCCTCAATCTATTCAGCCTCTGAGAAGGAAATATCCAAGAAGTCCCACTCCTCTATTCATCCCCCATAGCCACAAATGTTTCCATTTCGAGCATTTATCAAATCCCACTTTCAAATGGGATTGAAATCATCCATTATGATTTCATAATGGATGAAATTATTTAATTTGTTTCCCTTCATCTTTTCAGACGTGTCAAGAAAGATAATGAAGGGCAGTTTATGTCTGTCACAGGCATACGCCATTGTGCATCTGCTAAGAACTGTTTTGATTCTGTGGCAGGGATCGAAACTTAATTGGTGATACTTAACAAGGAGTTCCACAAACAATTGGTGCACATTGTCTAGGAATTTCCTGAAGTTGACAATTTCTTTCTCGAACACTATGACAAGCAACGTGGAAGGCAAATTTATTAAATCAGTAAAGCTACAATATCTGGAACTGTTACTGAATTGAAATGTCTAGCCATTCACCTTGCAGCTTGATTTCTTCATGCTGTCAAATTCTCTCAAAGTAATTATCTTTGTTAAGTTAGTGCATACAGGAGATTGAGAAGACAGCAGATTTTGTGAGAAAAAAATTACTTCTGTGGAATGGGAGTATCTCTACCCAGCATTCATAGCAGCAGAGAAACTGGTCTATCTCTAAGATTGAATGCTAACACAGTTTGATTTGATTTGATTTATTATTGTCAGATGTGCCAAGATATTGTGAAAGATATTGTTCTGTGTACTAACCATGTTCCTACCTTACATAAGTACATCAGGGTAGTAGAACAGAATGCAGAATATAGAATTACAGCTATGGAGAACGTGCAGAGAAAGATCAGCTCTGATATATGAGAAGTCTGTTCATAAGCTGATAACACCTGGGAAGAAGGTGTTCTTGAATCTACAGATATGTGAAATAACTGCACAGAAGCCGATATCCATCAAGTCACCTTTTATTTACATGAGCTCTCTCCAGCCAGCTCAGAGGCAGTCCCTAGAATGAGGAGACTCTGGGAATCCCCTGTTTCTATCAGTCAGTCAGGGCTCCCTGATTGGCCCAGGTTAACAACTTCACTCAAGGATCTCATAGTCAATAAGATCCACTTGACCCTTGTTCCAATCACTACAGTAAATGTTTACAAACTTTTGTACCTTCAGCTCAATGGAAGAGGGTGGAACAGAGTGTAACTGGGGTGGAAGGGGTCCTTTAGTGTGATTATGTTGGCTGCTTTCCTGAGGCAGTGAGAAGTGTAGATGGAGTAAATGGAAGGAAGGATGGTTTTTGGGATAGACTGGGCTACATTCACAACTCTGTAATTTCTTGCAATCTTAGGCAGAGCATTTGTCGTACCAAACTGTGATGCATCCGGATAGATTGCTCTCTATGGTGCATCTGTGAAAATTAGTAAGAATCATTGTGGACATGCCAAATCTCCTTAGCCTTATGAGGAAGTAGACTGCTTTCTTGACAGTAGCTTTATTGAGTGGGTTCTATCCTAGGAATACAAGATTTCTCTGGTGCTGCAACCCACCCAGGATAGGGTAGGATAAAAGATAGACAAAATTCTAGAAGGCAACAGAAAACAATCTGAGATACTCCTTCAAAATCAGTAGAGCCCTTGGAAAAATATTTTGTACAATCCAGATCCTGATTCTACAACTGTGTTCCCTTTCAGTGCACTGCCTGACCTGCTGTGCTGTTCCAGCAATAAAGTTTCAACTAGGATAAAAGATAGACAAAATTCTAGAAGGCAACAGGAAACAATCTGAGATACTTCTTCAAAATCAGTAGAGCCCTTGGAAAAATATTTTGTACAATCCAGATCCTGATTCTACAACTGTGTTCCCTTTCAGTGCAAAAATTTGAAAATGCATCATGAGAAAACTTAGCTCTAAATTTGAATCCAAGTTTGAATTTATGACTTTATAACTTCACTATCAAATTAATATTATGTGCTAAATCAAGAAAATCAGTAGCTTACAGCTTTGAGGATCACAAGCCATTCAGTGCTAACTTACGACCTTAATCTTGAGTCAATTTGACTTTTGTTAAGAGCTAAGACCCATAAATACTCATCTACTGGACAAGATGGTGGAGTTGGCAGGGTAGGTGGTGTTTGGGCTCCCTGCCCATCTGCTCCCTTCACATGACCGATTGTATCCTTGTTTTTTTATCTTTATTTAACTTTTGAATCAGATGCCTGGCAGACAAACAACGCAACGAGGACATGCCGTGACCAAACACAATACACTCTACCTTTTACAAAAGAAATGTCTCAGAACCGACAGTCAGAATTCTTCAACCACTCGGATTCTTGACAGGCCCTAAACCCACAGCCACACTCAACCAACAACACACCAGAACAAAAGATCCAAAACCGTGATGTGCAGGACAAACATGGTGTATAAGATTCTATGCAGGGACTGCATAAAACACTATATCAGACAAACAGGTAGACAACTAGCAATCCTCATTCATGAACACCAACTAACCACTAAACGCCACGATCAGCTGTCCTTAGTAGCCATGCACACAGACAACAAGGACCACAAATTCAACCAGCCAAACATAGGACTGCCAGAGAATTTCTAGATGTGTGGCAATCATCCACAAATTCCATCAATAAACACTTTGACCGAGACTCGATATACCGATTACTGCAACGGACAACCAGAACCGACAACAGGGAGCAGCGGGAATGAAACCAAATAAATTCCAGAAGACACAGTACAGCAACACTTCACAGGAGGCTCCACAGCACTAAGGATGTCACTTAGAAAGGGAACAAAATGTCTGCAAACCAACTTCGCAGCTCAGCGAACATACCTACTACAACTGCAACCAGCACCCGAGCTACTAATCTTCACACAAACCTTGAACTTTTAATCAAATTAATTTTTTCTTCTTCCCGCATCTGCGGTGGTGGAGGGAGGTTGTGGGGAGCTGTTGAGCAGCATATCCAGTCCATTCCTTGTGGCCATGGCAGTTGTGGCTTGAGCGACGGTTTCAGCATTGATGGATTGGGATCAGTTCTTTTCCGTTGGTGTTTCGGCAGTGTCTGCAATGGCAGTGGTGTGAATGATCCTCGATCCTCAGAATTTGAGAATGGGCTCAAGAATTAGGATAGTCTACTGGCTATGGCAGTGGGTGGAGAGGGCAGTGATGAAGCAGCTTTGTCAGAGACAGTGTTCTGAGTTTGGTCAGCAGCATTGGGGGCCGCTTCAGCCTGCTTCCTCCTTGTTGTCGCAGTCTCAGAGGCAGCTTTGGTGGCTGTGGTGTCAGCTACATCCCGTAGGCACTTAGGAAATCAAAAAACCAACAATGGAGCAAAAAATGAAATGTTTTAATTAAATGTTTTAATAAGCATTTTAAAAAATTATTTATTTAATTAAATGGCACCAGATTAGTTATGGCAATTTATATACATTTTACTGTATTTTCATAAATGCATGTAACAATAAATCAGTTTACTATACTTTAAAGTATAAATGTCAAACTCAACATTATACAGAAAAAGAACTGAAGGAAATTATGTTATGAATTGCTGAAAAATGGACATGCTTTGAAACTTTGCAAATTTGTAAATACATCAAAAAAAGCTATTATTCATTATTTTTCCTCCAGATTATTTCCTTAAGCAATATCAATTGCAGAAATATTTTTTCAAGGGGTTTTTAACCAAATGTGTTGGCCGTGCCTCTGAACCAGGAGATTGTGGATTCAAGTCCCACTGAATGAATTCAACACAAAAACCATGCTCATGCTCCAGTTGAGTAGGGAGGGAGTGCTGAGCAGTCCATCAGGTAAGATGTTAAACCAAAGACACATTGGCCCAATAAGGTGATGTGAAAGATACCATGTATGAGGGAAGCTAACATGGCCAAAAACCAATGAGGCCCTCCACCTGATAGGTTGCATCATAGGATATTAGATTAGATTAGATCAGATTGTCATGTGTACCTGAGCACAAGAGTACAGGAGTACAATGAAAAGTATACAGAGTCGTCACTCTCTGGCTCCAATTTAAGAAAGCGATCGTTAGAAGTAAATCAAGGGCCAAAATTAAAGAAACAAAAACAAAAGAAAAAGAAATGTCAACATCCCCTTGTTGCCATTGTCATGAGTCTAGAGCCGTGCTCACCAACTGCTGGTTATCGTCCAAGAATCTTTTGAAGCCGGTAATGTGCCACAGGATTTTAAAACTGTGAATGTAACACCCTTATTGCAAAAAGGGATAGAAATAAGTAATGGGTAACAAAGGCCTGTTATTTTAACATCTGTCAGTAAAAATACTTCAGTGTATATTATGAAGGACATAATAGCAGAATATTTAGGAATACATCATTTAATCAAACAAAGTCAATATGGCTTCCTAAAGGGGAAATCATGCCTGAACGATCGATTCCAATGCTTTGAGGAGGTAATAAGTATGATCGATAAAGGGGAGCCAGTAGAGGTAATATATTTGGGTTTTAAAAAGGCATTTGATCGGGTATTGCACAGAAAGGCTCTTAATGAAATCAGAGCCCGTGCCGTTGGAGCTAGCATATATCTACTAGAATGCATGCTCCTCCATTTTAATCTAACAGTTTAATTTAAACAAGACCCTGATATTAAATTACCTACAGTGTAGAAACAGGCCCTTTGGCACAACTAGTCCACACCGACCCTCCGAAGAGCAACCCACCCAGAACCATCTCCCTCTGACTAATGCACCTAACACTATGGGCAATTTAGCATGGCCAATTTACCTGACCTGCACATCTTTGGACTGTGGGAGGAAACTCACGCAGACACAGGGAGAATGTGTAAACTCCACACAGACAGTTGCCCAAGGCTGGAATCAAACCTGGAACCCTGGTGCTGTGAGGCAGCAGTGCTAACCACTGAGCCACCATGTTGCTTGTGAGCATAAGGTATTACTTTAATAGTGAGCTATAATAAACATCTGTTGAAGTCTTCATTACCACAATATCCACATCTAGTTTACTGTGTAATGAAGGATCACAGGCATTGCTGCATCAGGTAAAATACCCTGCTGGAGTAAAACCCATTTTAAATACTATAGTAATGAAGAGCCTTAATATAGGAATAGATTTATTACAGAAATGTTTTCTCCACTATACGAAGTTAAACCTCTGAATAACAATGTTAATTTATAATGAAAGCAATTAAACATAGAAATGAAAGGAAACAAAGAACTGCAGACTCTGGAAATCAGAAATAAAAACAGAAACCCAGCAGGTCTGGCAGCTTCTGTGGCAGCTACTGATTGTAGCTAGGAAAAGGTTAGTGTACACGTAGACATAAATAAATATTCCTCTTCCAAACTAACATTCCCTTTTTCAACTCCTTAACTCTTCTGCTCCTCTGTTGACTCTCTTCCAGTTACACTTACTGGCTTGTCTTCCAAAATTTAACATCTTTGTCATTTCTAATTTCATTTGCTTTTTCTTCAATGATCTAATTGAAAGGATGGAGCAACTTTGATTTCATTGTTTGAAAACCGTGCAGAAAGACCAGAGCAGGTTTCTCCCTGTAAACCTGGAACCTCACACCAGGGTCAACTGAGGGACAGACCCCTGCGATATGTGGAAAACAGTCACCCACCAATGATACTTCCTTCCATTGGCAGAGTGAGGGCTTGCCTCAGTCCTATTCACCAACTATTTTAATTGTTACCATTAAAAAATGGCCTCAGCAGACAGGCACCATTGTGTAGGGGGAACACCTCTGTAGAGCAACCTGCTACCACAACTGATGCCGGGATTAGGAATAGCCTCTGTTTTAAAAGGAGTTGCTCCCTAACAGAACTGTGGGTATAGATTAGAGTGGTGCTGGAAAAGCACAGCAGGTTCAGGCAGCATCCAAGGAGCAGGAAAATCTACATTACCTACACCTGAATGACTATGGTTGTTCAAGAAGGCAGCTCATGAGCTGATTTGGCCACTCTCAGGCATGATTAAAGTAACAGTTACAATTATTTCTTGAGATATAATGTCCAAAAATAGATTGAAAACAATAAGTGAAATGCTATCCCTCCACACTTCACTTCAGCTGTGATGAAGAGTCATCTAGACTCAAAACGTTAGCTTGCTCTCTTCCCATCAGGGGGCTGCCTGACCCGCTGTGATCGCCAGCATTTGTTGTTTTCAGTACTGTACGTAACACATTCATGTCAAATCCTGTCCTCAGCTTCTCCGAGTTAACTGACTAGTTTTGAATGGGTTAGTACCTGCACTGAAATGGCAGGTAAAGGAATATTGTGCTTCCATGTTAAATATTGTCCACTAAATATCGCTCAGAGTCATTTCTCAATTTTTGAATGGGAACAAGCCATGGAATGGCTGTGGTTATGAGTGACAAAGTACCCTCCAGTAAAGTCTGATAACTATGTAAGCCAGACCTGAGTTCAGTTCAAATGGAAGGTTGCACAGCTTCTAATTTTAGATTCTGTACGAGAAGTTTGTTTTTTTTTCAGATTCTTTTTTGTCTGCTGCCTTCACAGCTGCTGTGGTTTGACAGTTGACTCAAATTTTAATTATGTTTTCTTTTTAATCATTGGTAAGATGCAGTCGAGTGTAAGAAGATAATTAGAGCAATTTAAAACAAGACAATAGAGAGGAGGAAAATAAAGAGCAGTTTCTGCGAGTGAGACGTGATTATGTGGACAAGGTACCATCTTATTTTTCCGAAATAGAACTGTGCATAGAAAACTTGGCCGATTCACAGTATTTCATTGTTTTCTGAGCAGTACAAAATTCAGGTTAGTTCAAGCTGCCATTGTTATCCACTCGCCATTCTGATATAAGGAGGTAACTTTCATACTCAGCATTTCAATTGTATTACTTCTTATTTTAAAGAGTTGGGTCATCTGCAGCCGGCTAGTTTTGGACAGCAACACTGTGGTGAACAGGAATTAGTGCCGCTTATGACAAACATAACATTTTAAATGATCTCAAGTTAACTCACTTTGGTAAGGGGAGTCCAGAGAAGGTTCACAAGGATGATCCTGGGGATGAAGGGCATATTACAGGAAGAGTAGTTGAGGATTTAGAGTGTGTACTCAATGAAGTTAAGGAGGAAGAGAGGGATCTGATTTAAATTAACAGAATACTGCAAAGACTCTGAGGAAGTGTCACTGCTCCCGACACGTTTACTCGGATTTCTCTCCACAGATGCTGCCAGATCTGCTGAACTTTTCCAGCAATTTTTGTTTTTGTTTCTGATTTTCAGCACCTGCAGTTCTTTCGGTTTTTATTAGAATACTGAGAGGCCTGGATAAAATGGGTGCGGAGAAGATGTTTCCAATAGTAGAAGAGACAAGGCTCCAAGGGCACAGCCTCAGAATGAAGTGGCAATCCTTTAGAACTGAGATAAAGGAGGAGTTTCTTCAGCCAGAGGATAGTTAATCTGTGCAACTCATTACCACAGAGAGCTGTGGAAACCAAGTCATTGAATGCATTTAAAGCCAAGATAGATAGGTTCTTGATTGGTAAGTGGATCAAAGGTTACAGGTAGAAGGCAGGAGAATGGAGTTGAGAAACAAGTTATCAATCATCGAATGGTGGAGCAGACTGGATGGGCTGAATGGCCTAATTCTGCTCCTATATTTTATGGTCTTATAGCTGACAAGTTGCAAGTAACAGTCACACACATAAGAAGCAGGCAATGACCATCTCTAACAAGAGAGAAGTTAACTATTGCCCTTGACGTTCAATGGCATCACCACACCCGAATCTCCCACCATTAGCATTCTAGGGGCCACCATTGACCAGAGACTGAACTGGACTTGTCATGTAAATACTGTGGTTACAGGAGCCGGTCAGAAGTAGGGGATACTGCAGTAAATAACTCACCTGCTGATTCCCCAAAGCCTGACCACCATCTACAAGGCACAAGGCAGGAGTGTGATGGAATATTCCTCACTTTTCTGGATGGGTGCAGCTCCAACAACATCCAAATAGCTTGACACCACCTAGGACAAAGCAGATCACTTGATTCACAACATAGCCATAAACCTTCACTTGCTCCATCAGCAGCAATGTGTACCACCTACAAGATGCACTGCAGAAATTCACCAAGGATCATCAGACAATATTCTATAAACACATGGCCATTTGAAACTAGAGGAACAAAGGCAGCAGTGACATAGGAACACCACCACCTGCAAGTTCCCTTTCAAGCTACTCGCCATCCTGATGTCAGTGTCAATGGTTTGAAATCCTTGAACTGAATGAAATCTTGAACTCTCTCTCATGCAGTGCTTGAAAAAGGCAGATCATTACCAGCTTCTCAAGGGGAATGGTCAAATAATGCTGGCCCAGGCAGTCTCACCAGCATTCCCAGAAAGGAAATGTTTAAGGAGGGGAAAAAGTGAAAGATTAACCAGAGGCACATTGGAATAGTCAGGTCTAGTAGTAGCAAAGTAAGAAATTATGGTTTTGGCAGCAGATGAGCTGAGGTGGAGCAGAGGAAGCTGATGTAATGAAGCTCGGAATGGGCCGTCTTGGGATTGCAGATTTGTGTCTCAAAGCTCATTTCAGGGTCAACTATGAGACTAAGGATGTAAAAATGTAGCAGTGGGGTAGAGTTGGCAGCTAGAATGCAGGGTTTGTGATTGGGACCATAGGTGACGGCTTCGGTCTCCCTGACATTTCATTGGAGAAAATGTCTGCTCAACCAGTATTGGGAGTCAGGTAAGCAGTCAGATGATGGAGAATTGAGAGGAGTGAGCGTGAGGCAGAGCTGTGAACATACAGGGAAATTAATAATACAATTTCAAATGACTGATGGCCAGCATGTAGATGTGAAAGGAGAAGCAGGGAAAGATATTTTGCTGGCAACAACCAGTTGAAACTGTGTGAAATTGGAAGGTAAAACAATAGCAAGCAATCCTCTGGATAGCAAGAATTGAGAGATCGAGTGAAAGCAGTTTCCAAAGCTATGGCCTCCACCTTCCCTGATCCATCAGTTGGATGACAGCGGCCATGCTTTGGAGGGGATAGTGTGGTCAATGTGTGGCTGCAGACATGACAAGAAGGTCAAAGAGAGAGAGTTATCTTTGCCTCAGATGCATAGGATAGCGTTTGTGGCTTTAGTAAGAGCTATTTCAATATAGTACTACGGCAGGATAAAATATCTGATTGCAAGGATTCAAACATAGAGTCCAGGGAAAAATGGACACAAATTCAGAGGTGACAGCATGTTCATGGGAAACATGAGAACATGAGGAAAGGGAGTTTGGAGATGGGATAGTGGATTACAGGATTAGAAGGTTGAGGGTCAGTTTCTCACGGGGAGGGGTGATGATGCCAGATTTCAAGCTGTGAGAGTACCTGAGGAGAGTGAATTATAAACTGTTATCTGCCCACACAACTTGCATGACCAGTGTTTTTTCTGTTGGCTTGTGGGACGTAGGTGTCACTGGCAGGCCAGCATTGTTTGCACTTGAGAAGGGAGTGGTGAGCTTCCTCCTTGAACCACTGCAGTCTGTGTGCTGTGCCTCTTGGGGATGGAATTCCAGGATTTTAAACCAGTGACAATGAGGGAACAATGATACATTTCCAAGTCAGGATAGTGAGTGGCCTGGAGGGGAATTTGCAGATGATAGTGTTTCCATGTTTCTGCTGCTCTTCTCTTTCTAAATGGAAAGGGTCATGGGTTTGGAAGGTGCTGTTTGAAGATCTTTGATGAATTTCTGCAGATCATCTTGTAGATGGTGCACACTGCTGCTACTGAGTGTCAGTGGTGGAGGGAGTGGATGCTTGTGGATGCAGTATCAATCAAGTGGCTGCTTTGTCCTGGATGGTTTCAAGCTTCTTGAGTATTGTTGGAGCTGCACCCATCCAGACAAGTGGGCAATCTTCCATCACAGTCCTGACTTGTGCCTTGTAAACAATGGACAGATTTTGGGAAGTCAGGAGTTGAGTTATAAACTGCAGTATTCCTAGCCTCTGACTTACTCTTGTAGCCATTGTGTTTATGTGTAATTGAGTCTAATTGAGTTTCTGGTCAATGGTAACTCCAATGGTAACACTAATAGTGGGGGATTCAGTGATGATAACACCATTGAATGTCAAGGTATGGTGGTTAGACTGTCTCTAATTGGAGATGGTCATTGCCTACCATTTGTTTGGCACAAATATTACTTGCCCCTTTCAGCTCAAGAGTGGATATTGTTCAAATCTTATTGCGATTTGACTGTTTTAGTAAGGAGGCAGGAGTGGGCACTACAGATGCTGGAGATTAGAGTCAAGATTAGAGTGGTGTTGGTCAGACAGCAGCCAAGGAGCAGGAAGATCGACGTTTCGGGCTTTTCAGTAAGGAGTTGGAAATAATATTGAACATAATGCAATCATTGGCGAACATCCCTGCGTCTGACCTTATGATGGAGGGCAGCAAAACAGCTGAAGATGGTTGGGCTAGGACACTATCCTGTGGAGTGCTGCAGAGTTATCCTGCAGCTGAGATGACTGACCCTCAACAACCATCCGATGTGACAGGCATGAATCTAACCAGCAGAGTTTTCGCCCTGACACCCATTAAATCCAGTTTTGCTAGGGCTCCTTGATTCCATATGTGGTTGAATGTGGCCGTGGTCTCAAGACTTATCACTCTCACCACATTTCAAAAATTCAGCTCTTTTGTCCACAATTGAACCAAGGCCATGGCCCTGGTGGAACACAAACTGGGCGTCAGACAGGAGGTAATTGCTGAGTACATGCTGCTTGATAACCTTGTCACTGACACCTTCCATCACCTTACAGGTGATCGAGAGTAGACTGATTGGGGCAGTAATTGTTCTGCTTTTTGTGTACAGAACATACGTGGGCAATTTTTCACATCATTGGGTAGATGCCAATGTTGTAGCTGTTATTGAGAAGGAAATCCATTAACTTGTATTCTTGTTGTTGAAAGAGAGGGTGAAGAAGACAGGGAGAGATAGGGAGGGAGTGTGATTAGTTGAATTTGTAGTCTTATGAAGAAGCTAAGATTTCCTTTGCTTCCCAAGTTGGCCCTGTAGTAGTGAGCAGTTTTCATAGCTCCAAGGGTGGGAACTGGAAGTACTTTAAGTAGCCTGACCAGGTTGAATGGTAAACATCACCAAATCAGTTTGCCGCTGCTGAGTTTCTTTGGAGCAGGTACATAGTCTAAGGGGGAATGGGCGGGGTGTAACAAATGACTGTCGGATGCACTACAAATGCAAATCACTCACCAGCCTTAAATGAGGCTCAAGAAATATCTCCATAAGAAATCCAGTCATCAAATTAAAGAACGTCTCAAAACTGGAACTCACATTTGTATCAATAAAAAGTAGAAATCTTAAAAACAGCGAATTATAAGTGATCATTTAAGCAGTGTGCTTGGTTACTTGTTTTCCTTGTCTTGTTTTATTTTCAGTGCACTAATCAGCAACAGTTGTGCGGCAGATCAGATCACTGTCTTATGGAAATTTTTAACATTTTTGTTGTGCTCAAGACGCTTTCTGTAATCAATCAGTCTTGAGAGTGTTCCCAGGCAATCTTGGGAAGAACCTAAAGTATGTAATAGCTTGCCATATCTGCAAATCAATCAAAATCTGGTTCTCATAGTTGACTTTAGGCAAACTCCAAGGGTGGAATCTAATAAGGCTGTAAACGATGTGTTCTTGCATCTGCAATCCTCACTTTTGCCCTGTAAATGATGTGGGCCAAGACAAGAAGAGTGGGAGAATCATGCAGCAAATCAAGTGAGACATCAGAAGAGACAAGTTGCATTTTCCAATGAGTTCTGGGCATCAAGATGAGATTCTCACTTGGGAGTGGTGAGATGCCTATTAATAGGGATTATTATTACCCTCATTAGCACTGAATCTCAATTAATTAATATGCAGCTTCCTGTTGTACCATGGGACAGACAAAAACATGATGCACAAATTCCCGATATAAAAGTCCATGGGTACCCAGTGACTCCAGATCACTGCTTGCTCCTTCAGACCCCATCTTGGACAACTGGCACCAACATCTCAGGTCATGCTTTTAGGAAGCAATGAATACATCCCACCACCAAGGATATTGACATCTGGCGCATGCCAGTCTTTCTCCACCATCATGGCACAACTCCAATGCATTTACAGTACGCTTCTGCACTTCAATACTGCACTGTAGGCTGCACTGGGCACTTTTTATTGCAATGCTGCTGAAGTCCACTTTGTGTGGCAGGGCAGGTATCCAGCTCACAGACTCGACCAGGTAGCAGCTCAGGGCTACTTGCTTACCCACCCAGCACACACTCACCTTGTGCCTACCCAGATGATCTCTTTTCCTGCCTAGCCTTTTAGCACAGACACAGGCTTGTCCTGGTTGTTAGCAGTAATCTGTTTGTGGGGATGGATATGCTGCTGCATGTCACCATACTACATCAGTGCTATCTTTGAAATGTGCCAGGAACTGACATGGTCGACGCATTCATGTGTGTCAAACAAATTGCCAGGTCTCAAAGTTGGTGGAGCATAGTGCTCAGTAATGTCAAGGGAGACACACATTCAGTCAGTGGGTCCCAGCACAGTTAGTCAAGGTCAGCTCCCAATATCAATCCATGGGGCTTGGGTACAATCAGGCAGCTGCTTTGTGAGTACAGGGTCAGCAAGATGAAACTCAATGAAAATTACACTTTGCCAAAATAGGACTTCAGCCCAAAGTAACATATGAACATGTCTAACTGGAGAGGGTAATGTTAGAACCCTCACTAATATTTCATTATTTATTTTATAAAATGTTTAGTTTGCATGTGTGAACACTGAGCTGAGAGCTTAGAAGTGACCTTTGGATTGTGAACAGCAGTTTGTGGTAAAAAAAAGAACAAACTGTTGTTTGTTTTTGAGCTGGTCAAGTCTAGCAGCATTTGTGAAGAGAAATCAGAGTTAATATTTCATGTCCCTGTTGTGGTTCTGTTCGCCGAGCTGGGAATTTGTGTTGCAGATATTTTGCCCCCTGTCTAGGTGACATCCTCAGTGCTTGGGAACCTCCTGTGAAGCGCTTCTGTGATCTTTCCTCCGGCATTTGTAGTGATTTGAATCTGCCGCTTCCGGTTGTCAGTTCCAGCTGTCCGCTGCAGTGGTCGGTATATTGGGTCCAGGTCGATGTGCTTATTGATTGAATCTGTGGATGAGTGCCATGCCTCTAGGAATCCCCTGGCTGTTCTCTGCTTGGCTTGTCCTATAATAGTAGTGTTGTCCCGGTCAAACTCATGTTGCTTGTCATCTGAGTGTGTGGCTACTAAGGATAGCTGGTCGTGTCGTTTCGTGGCTAGTTAGTGTTCATGGATGCGGATCGTTAGCTGTCTTCCTGTTTGTCCTATGTAGCATTTTGTGCAGTCCTTGCATGGGATTTTGTACACTACATTGGTTTTGTAGACTAGACAGGGGACGAAATGTCTGCAACACAAATTCCCAGCTCAGCGAACAGAACCACAACAACGAGCACCCGAGCTATAAATCTTTTCACAAACTTTGAATTTCATGTCCCTTCCTTGGAAGTCTCTGGTTTCCAGCATCCACAATTCTTTTGTTTTTTATTTGTTTTTGAGGTCAGGCCTGAAAGTTAATTGCACGTTGATTCTTGATTGAAGAACTCCATAGACTCTTTGACTCTGGAGTGGCGATGTGCTTAACCAGATAGCAGATATTTGGCCATTAATGTGGTCAATATCTGGGAATTGGTTCCAGCAAGTCTGGGAGCTCACATGATGATTAAATAAAAAACAGCTTTGAAATCAAGGATGGCATACCTAACAAAATTTTTGACAAGTCATTTTGATCAGGAAAAGAATTGCACACACTTTCTCACTTGTTCTGCAAGGCACAGATTTTATGGTACCGTGGTACAATCTGTCCCTGAAGAATTGACATAATTTATGGAACATCATTTGAACCAGTTGCACATTTTCTAGCCCTTTTGCTTTTTTCTTCCTATACTTCTGTTTAGGAGACCTTGGAGTAATTTTAACTTCATCAGCAGGAATGTCATGTGATCACATGGAATGTTGGTGTTGCTCCCTGTCTGATTTTATTCCTTGTCACTTTGGCAAATTGGTACAGTGCAAAAGTTACATTGTGCCAAATTTTGTCAGTTTCTCAGCAGGCAATTTAGGTAAAAACTGTTTCCTTGTGTCAGGTGTTGCAATACTGCCACTTTTATTATCCAAGGTCTTAAGAGAGTCCAAATTTTCCTCTCCGCTGCGATAGTATGCCATGGCCAGAGTTGTGCTCCAGGCTACAATAGCACAAAAAATGCTGTCGAGAGTGTTCCACTCTAGGCTACACCAGCCCATGCCATGTTGCTGATAGCATCCTGCTCTGGGCTACCCCAGCCCTGCTACCGCTAGAGTCCTGCTCCAGGCTATACCAGCCCATTCCATGCCAATGCCAATGGTCTACTCCACACGGAAGCAAGTGTCCCACTCCAGGCTTCACAGGCCTTTGAACTGACTCCGTAGCCACTCTGCCTATGAAAACACTGTCGCCACTCCAGACCCCCCCCCATTGAAACTGCTTCTTGCTGAAGTTCTCTCTTAATTCGGTACATTTGAGGAAAAAAGAAGGGGCAGAAGGAAAATGAAAAAGAAAAAAATGCAGACAAAGAGGACAAACACGGGCAGAGTAGCCCCTTTGCCACCTACTCTGCTGCCGCCATCTTGAATATTTTATGTGGCACTTAGGAGCATAGAACCACAAAGGGTCAGGGTTTATAGGCTGTGACACTCCTTTCCTCTATAAATAATGCCACTCCTATCATTAATTGGAAAATAAAATCCAGTCTCTGACTGTTCAAGTCCTTTGTGACCATTAGCAGCAGATTTAATAAATCAATACTCATATTGAAGGTAGCAGTAATATTGCCTTTTATTTTATAGTGGTGCACGGGGTAACCAGTGTTTGACTCACAAAAGAAAGTGGCAGGGCAATGATTGGGCAATCAAGGATGCTTATTACATCGTTGACCCTGGCATCTCTTCAGCGTCCAAGGGCACTGCCTCTAAATAAACACAGCAAAGTGCATGCAGCAGACAAAGTAATCAAACAACATTGCAGGAGTTGGACAGTGCTGCAAATGCCTTAATTGGTTCTGACATATAGTTGGGCAGTGCTTCCCAAACTTCTCTCATTCATTGCATGTTGTATAACTGCATTGCAAAAAGGCCTAAAAATTGAAGGTGCAAATGGTGGCAAGCTGAAATTTGGTCTGGATTGGTATTTTTAAAGATCTGCAAAGTCTCCCTGGCTCAACAAAAATCCAGCCCAAAATTTCCATGCTAAAGCCCAGAATTCAAAATAAATCCAGCAATGTGTCTAAGTCAATGAACACATAAGGAGAGGAAAAGGGTTTGTTGGAAGTTCATCAATAATGCTTTCAGTGTTTGTGCTTCCTATCTGTTTCATTCAGTGGTAAATATTGTCACTGCTTTGTATTTGATCACGTTATCCAGTACTTCATTTGCGGATGACACTGCGGTAGGCAGAGCCGTGGATAGTGCCGAAGGATGTTGTGGGTTACAGATGGACATAGATAAGATACAGAACTGGGCTGAGAAGTGGCACATGGAGTTTAATACAGAAAAGTGTGAGCAAGTTCACTTTGGAAAAAATAACAGGAAAGCAGAGTACTGGACTAATGGTAAAATTCTTGGCAGTGTAGATGAACAGAGAGATCTTGGTGTCCAGGTGCATAAATCCCAGAAATATAAGGTTGTTAAGAAGGCATATAGTGTGTTGGCGTTTATTGGAAGGGGGATTGAGTTTCAGAGCCACGCGGTCATGCTTCAGCTGGACAAGACACTGGTAAGACCACACCTGGAGTATTGCATGTAATTCTGGTCATCACGTTATAGGAAGGATGTGGAAGCTTTGGAAAGGGTCCAGAGGAGATGTTGCCTGGTATGGAAGGAAGGTTTTACAAGGAAAGGTTGAGGGAATTGAGGCTGTTTTCATTGGATAGAAGAAGATTAAGTGGTGACTAAATCGAGACATATAAGATAATCAGGGGTGATAGATTTTGGACAGATGTTAGGGATAGTTTCTTTACTCAGAGAGTAGTAGGTGCGTGGAACAGCCTGCCTGCAACAATAGTAGTCTCGCCGAAATTAAGGGCATTTAAATGGGCATTGGACATACATATGGATAATAATTAGAAGATTAGAATTAGAATAGAATCTCTACAATATGGAAACAGGCCCTTCAGCCCAACAAGTCCACACCGACCCTCTGAAGAGTAACCCACTCTGAAATTAATGGAACGGTGTTGGTTAGATGGGCATCAGATCATTTTCACGTGGCGCAACATCAAGGGCTGAAGGGCCTGTACTGCACTGTAACGTTCTGTTCATCCTTACTTGAAATACTTACTTAGTCATAGTGTACTAATTTAACTCTCAATGATCATGTGAGTTTGTTGCAGTGAATCTGAAAATTGTGAATACATAAGATTTTGGGAGCTGATTTAAGAGAAACAAAGGGAGTTAAGTGTTTGATGATTGCTGCTGTTCTGTAGTGAAAGTTATTCAAGAGAGACAAAACCACAGAGGTTGTGGTTCGCCATCAGGTTCTGACCTCAGTATTATGGCTGTGGGAAGTGACTGTCAACAGATAAACATTGGGTAAACTTCGAACTTGATAAACAATCACAGGCTGAAGGCCATTTCATTCCCCAGGTGCCATTCATTATTGAAATTAGTTTCATTTGGACTGTGGCAGACCCTTGAGTAGCTGAAGCCAACATGAGTCAACATAGATACATCATTCAAATGCTTAGAAGATCATGTACTGTTACTATCCTGAATTGTTAATCATTCAGATAAGGGGTAAGGGTCAGCCAAAGTATAGAACACTGGCCTAATGATGACATCCAAGTAAAACCAGCAACTATTCAATATTGCTGCAGCATCTGCCGTAAGTTCTGTGATTCTTTAGCGGAGTTTGCTTTTGAATTTATGCAAAAAAAAAATAGATGTGGAAAAGAAGGCAAAAGAACTACAGATGCTGGAAATCAGAAATGGAAAAGCTCAGCAGGTCTTGCAGCAACTGCGAAGAGAAAGCAGAGTTAACATTTCGAGTCCAGTGACTCTCCTTCAGTACTTCTGCTCAGCTCAGTACAAAACAAGGCCTGAGGACCCCCAACTGGGATATGTGCTGTTATTATGTTGCTGTTTATGAATACAAAGCAGGCAGGAACCAACGTTCACATCTATCTTAAAAAACAGAAATTGCGGGATAACCTCAGCAGGTCTGGATGCATGTGCAGAAAGTAAGCAGAGTTAAAAATCCCCGTCCTTCTTCAGTTTCTTCAAAACATTAACTCTGTTTTCTATCCACAGATGCTGCCAGACCTGCTGAGTTTCTCCAGCAATTCCTGCTTTTAAAATAGATGTGAAAGTTCATTTTGTAAGCTGCTAGGGCAAGATGCAAGAAAAACATTGGAGTGAAGATTGTAAAGGGAGAATAAGGGCTGGTGGCGATGGGGACCTGAATGTGAGGATGAACCGGTCAGGGATAATAGTCGTGTATCTGTTAGTTCCAGGCACGCTCTTTAAAAATGAAAATATTAAAACTTGCTTGTTTCTCCAGGTCACAGCATCTGCTGATGCATACTGAGTGACTCAGGAACAGCACCTCCACATTTCTGTCTAAATGTTATCTGCCAACAGGCCTGTAATTGTGATGTGAAGGTGCGGTATTGGACCGGGGTGGACCAAGTTAAAAATCACACAACAGCAGGTTTAGTCCAACAGGTTTATTTGGAAGTACAAGCTTTCAGAGCGCTGCTCCTTTGTCAGATAGTTAGTGGAGTAGGATCATAGGATCATAAGTTCTGTGTCTTATGATCCTGCCCCACTAGCTGCTTGATGAAGGAGCAGTGCTCTGAAATCTTGTACTTCCAAATAGACCTGTTGGACTATCACCTGCTGTTGTGTGATTTTAAACATGTAATTGAGTGACCTATTGCTTGCTTTCTTTTTTATTCTTTCAGGGGATGTGGACGTTACTGGTTGGGCCATCATATATTTCCCATCCCTAGTTGCCCTCGCGCCAGTTGCGACTCCCAAGCACCTTCTCAAGAGCAGCTAGGGTTGGGCAATATATACAATACTGGATCAGTCAATGATGCACTCATCCTGTTAGTAAAAAAATGTAGGTCTTAGGCCACTCATTTACATGTATGAGGGAGCTAACATTTGCTGCGGACGAGCACCCAAGGTGTTGCAAAGCTGCCGTTGTCAACATAACGACAACCAAATCGGGTGAAGACCAATATTCCACAAATTGATCCAATTTTTCCCAATTGTTAATTGAAACAGGCAGATTAAGGATCAGTTTCTGCCCCTTATTCTACAAGCATTACTTAGAGTCATAGTCATAAAGATATACAACCTGGAAACAGACCCTTCGGTCCAACTTGTCCATGCCGACCAGATATCCCAACCTAATCTAGTCCCATCTGCCAGCAACCTGGCTCATATCCCTCCAAACCCTTCCTATTCATATACCCATCCAAATGCCTCTTAAATGTTGCAATTGTACTGGCCTCTACCACTTCCTCTAGCAGCTCATTCCATACACGTACCACCCTCTGCGTGAAAAAGTTGCCCTTTAGGTCTTTTATCTTTCCCCTCTCACCCTAAACTTATGCCATCTAGTTCTGGATTCCCCCATCCTAGGTAAAAAAAACTTAGTCTATTTATCCTATACATGCCCCTCATGATTATGTAAACCTCTATAAGGTCACCCCTCAGCCTCTGATGCTCCAGGGAAAAAAGCCCAAGCCTATTCAACCACTCCCTATAGCTCAAATCCTCCAACCCTCCAGACAAACCTATCCCAACAGTCACTGCATTAGAGGTCAGATCAGTTTTCCTTCGTGTGAATCCAAGGAAAGCGATGGGACCAGACGGAGTACCAGGCCATGCACTCAGAGCATGCGCAGATCAACTGGCAGAGGCCTTCTCAGACACCTTCAAGCTCTCCCTGCAGCAGGCCACTGTCCCTGCCTGTTTCAAGAGGCCAACATCATCCCTGTGCCTAAGATGCCTCATGCAGCATGTCTCAATGACTACCGCCCAGTGGCCCTAACTTTGGTGGTCATGAAGTGCTTTGAAAGGCTGGTAATGGCATTAAATCAACTCCAGTCTCCCCATTACTCTTGACCCACTTCAATTTGCCTATCGGACCAACAGATCCATGTCAGATGCCATATCACTTGCCTTTCACTCCTCCCGAGAACATCTTGATACCAAGAACAGCATGTAAGAATCCTACTCATTGGCTACAGTTCAGCCTTCAACACTATTATCCCCTCGAGACTGATTACTAAGCTTAGTGACTCGGACTAAGCCCCACTCTCTGCAACTGGATCCTCAGTTTCCTGACCCACAGGCCACAATCAGTGAAAATTGGGGACAATATTTCATCCTCACCAACACTCAACACTGGAGCCCCCCATGGGTGCATACTCAGCCCCCTATTGTACTCACTGTATACCCATGACTGTGTCGCCAAATACCAGACTAACGCCATTTACAAGTTCGCTGATGACACCACCATAGTCAGTCGAATTTCAGAGGACAACGAAACAGACTACAGACTGGAGGTGGAAGACCTGGAAAAATGTTGCACTGAGAACAACTTAGCTCAATGCCGACAAAACCAAGGAACTCATTGTTGACTTTCGGTGGGATGTTACTCATGCCCCCTACATGTTAACAGCACAGAAATGGAACGAGTGGAGAGTGTCAAGCTCCTGGGAGTGGTCACCCCACAACAAGCTTTCTTGGACTCTTCATGTGGACGCACTGGTTACAACAGGCCCAACAATGTCTCTTCTTCCTCAGGCAGCTGAGGAAATTTGGCATGTCAGCGAATATCCTTGCCAACTTTTATAGGTCCACTAGAGAACATTCTGTCTGGATGTTTCACTACCTGGCATGGCAACCGTATCGTTCAAGATCAGAGATGGTTCTTGAATATTGCATGTAAGCAACCATGACCTGCATTCTGTTGCAACAAGTATATACTTCATAAGTTTCTTTGTGTTACAAATACAAAGCTTGTAAAATTGTTAAATTTTGTCACAGTCTGTTTAATTTAGGTAAAATGGCAGAACGAAGAGGGTAATGCGACATGCTCTGACAGCTGCCTGACATGAAGATTCAGCAGCTTATTTGTTAAAAGTTAGAAAACAGCTTGAGTTATTTTACTGGGAAGGAGGTGCAGAATGTTCACACCTGATGACAACGCCAAGAGCATTTGTAGTGACTGTGCATAAACATTTAGATTCTACGTCTCATGAGGAAGTGTTTGGAAGGAGGGACTGAAAAACGATTCTGCTCTGAACTTTCTGTTTAAGTTTAAGTTTGAATGGATTAGGGAGTTTAGAAATGAGCCAATTAGCATTTCTCCATTTATTCTCGGCCCATGTGATTGACATTGTAAAAAAGATATGCTTGTAAAGACGATGAAATGAGGAGCCTTCGATGTGAAAAGTACACAGGGCCTGTGGATTTCCCAACAACGTCCCCCATCTGTTTCTAAGGTGCCATTATTTCAATTCCAGCCAAGTTATTTGAAGAAATATTTTGGCCCACAATGCAATTCGCACATGCTCGTTGTTGTGGGCTGCACATTTTATATATTTATGAGAGTTTTGATTTTTTTTTTAATTAGCCAAGAAAAGCTTAATCATGCATGGGTAGAAATTGGACACCTCTATGATTGTCTTGTTGGTACAGGATTGGACCAAAAAGGATCAATTTCACATTGCATATTTCATGCAGCCAGGATGCTAAAAATATGTCAGGAAATTTTTCAGGTGTCCTTGTCTGCTACCTCATATAGAACTTAGGCCTCTTGTACATGTTACTGAGCAGTCTGACACATATTTTAGGGCCTATTTCAAGGATGGGACCAAACTGGATTGAAATAACTACCATGTAGCTTGCAATTGCACCTGAATTGGAAGGGGACTAATATACTGGCAGGGAGATTTACTAGAGCTGCTCAGGAGGATTGAAACTCGTAAGGTGGAGGGGTAAGACCGAGGGAAGTAGTGAGGAGAAAGCCCAATCTGAGACTGGGACAGTTGGGAAAAGGAACGAGTCAAACAGTCAGAGCAAGCAGGAACAAAGCAGAGAACCAGGTAGGACTGATGAATTAAACTGCACTTATTTCAATACAAGAGGTCAAACAGAGAAGGTAGATGAACTCAGGGCATGGTTAGGAATATGGGACTGAGATATCATAGCATTTACAGAGACGTGACTCAGGGACGGACATAACTGGCACCTTAATGTTCCAGGATACAAATGCTCTTGAAGGATATACATAGGGAGAATATTCCTGGGAATACAACCAGGGAAGGTATTTGGTGGAACTGAGAAATAGGAAAGGGATGATCATCTTATTGGGATTGTATATAGACCCCCCCCCCCACTCCCAATAGTCAGCAAGAAATTGAAGAACAAATATGTAAGGAGATCTCAGTTATCTGTAAGAATGATAGGGTGATTGTGGTAGGGGATTGTAACTTTCCATAGTGTTAAGGGTTTAGATGGAGGGGAATTTGTTAAGTGTGTACAAGAAAATTTTCTGATTCAGTATGTGGATGTACCTACTAGAGAAGGTACAAAACTTGACTTACTCTTGGGAGTTAAGGCAGGGCAGGTGACTGAGATGTCAGTGGGGGAGCACTCTGGGGCCAGCGACCATAATTCTATAAGTTTTAAAATAGTGATGGAAAAGGATAGACCGGATCTAAAAGTTGAAGTTCTAAATTGGAGGAAGGCTAATTTTGACAGTGTTAGACAAGAACTTTGAAAAGTTGATTGGGAGCAGATGTTTTCAGGTAAAGGATCAGCTGGAAAATGGGAAACCTTCAAAAATGAGATAATGAGAGTCCAGAGACAGTATATTCCTGTTAGTGTGAAAGGCAAGGCTGATAGGTATAGGGATTGCTGGATGACTAAAGGAATTGAGGTTTTGGTTCAGAAAAAGAAGGAAGCATATGTCAGGAAAGACAGTAGAGATCAAGTGAATCCTTAGAAGAGTATAAAGGCAGTAGGAGTATGCTTAAAAGGGAAATCGGGAGGGTAAAAAGGGGACATTAGAGAGCTTTGACAAATAAGGTGAAGGAGAATTCAAAGGGATTTTATAAATATATGAAGGACAAAAGGGTAACTAAGGAGGGAATAGGGCCCCTCAAAGATCAGTTAGATCAACCGCAGGAGATGGGGGATATGCAGAACGAGTATTTTGTATCAGTGTTTACTGTGGAAAAGGATATGGAATATAAAGAATGTGGGGAAATATATGGTGACATCTTGAAAAATGTTCATATCACAGAGGAGGTGGTGCTGAATGTCTTAAAATGCATAAAATGAATAAAACCCCAGAACCTGATCAGTTGAACTCTGTAGAAAGCTAAGTAAGAGATTGCTGGGCCTATTGCTGAGATACTTGTATCATCAATAGTCACAGGTGAGGTGCCAGGAGACTGGAGGTTTGCTAACATGGTGCCACTGTTTAAGAAAGATGGTAAGGAAAGTTAGGGAATTATAAACCAGTGAGCCTGTCATTGGTGGTGGGCAAGTTGTTGGAGGGAATCCTGAGGGATAGGATTTACAAAGATTTGGAAAGGTAAGGATTGATTAAGGATAGTCAACATGGCTTTGTGCGTGGGAAATCATGTCTCACAAACTTGATTAAGATTTTTAGAAGCAACATAGAGAATTGATGAGGCAGAGCAGTGGACATGATCTACATGGACTTCAGTAAGGCGTTTGACAGGGTTCTTCATGGTAGACTGGTTTGCAATGTTAGATCACATGGAATACAGGGAGAACTATCCATCTGGATACAGAACTGGCTTGAAGATGGAAGACAGAATGCGATGGTGGAGAGTTGTTTTTCAGACTGGAGGCCTGTGACCAGTGGTGTGCCACAAGGATCGGTGCTGGGTCCACTGCTTTTCGTCATTTATATAAATGATTTGGGTGTGAAAATAGGAGATATAGTTAGTAAGTTTGTAAATGACACAAAAATTGGAGGTGTAGTGGACAGCGAAGAAGGTTATCTCAGATTACAATGGGATCTTGATCAAATGGACCAATGGGCTGAGGAATGGCAGATGGAGTTTAATTTAGATAAATGTGAGGTGCTGAAATCAGAGCAGAACTTATACACTTAATGGTAAGGTCTTGGGGAATGTTGCTGAACAAAGAGACTTTGGAGTGCAGGTTCATAGTTCTTTAAAAGTGGAATCACAGTTAGATAGGATAGTGAAGATGGTATTTGGTATGCTTTCCTTTGTTGGACAGAACATTGAGTATAGGAGTTGGGAAGTCATGTTGCAGCTTTTGGAATATTGTGTGTAATTCTGGTCTCCCTCCTATTTGAAGGATTTTTTGTGAAACCTGAAAGGTTTCAGAAAATATTTACAAGGATGTTGCCAGGATTGGAGGATTTGGGCTACAGGGAGAGGCTGAATAGGCTGGGACTGTTTTCCCTGGAGCATTGGAGGCTGAAGGGTGACCTTATAGAGATTTATAAAATCATGAAGGACGTGGCTAGGGTAAATAGACAAGGCCTTTTCCCTGAAGTGGGGGAGTCCAGTATTAGAGGGCATAGGTGAGAGGGGAAAGATATAAAAGGGGTATAAGGGATAACTTTTTCATGCGGAGGGTGGTGTGTGCATGGAATGAGTTAGCAGAAGAAGTGGTGGAGGCTGGTACAATTATAGTATTTAAAAGGCATCAGGATGGATATATGAATAGGAAGGGTTTAGAGGGATATTTGTCATCACAGTGAAGCACTCCAGGTGCTGGCAAATGGGACTAGATTGGGCTAGGATATCTGGTCGGCATGGGCAAGTTGGACTGAAAAATCTTTTTCCGTGCTGTACATCTCTATGACTCAATGACTCTAAGTGGCAAATGTTTGTGAACAAGTGGAAGATTAATAATTGTATTTACAAAAGTGTAGGTGAAAGCTCAACTTAGTGCAGAATGTGATTGGGGTGGTAGGGGATAATGTTATGGGGATAGACAATATTTGTGATGAAATAAATGAAAGGTATGCAATTTAGCTTGGGGTCAAAAATGGAATTGTACGCCATCATGTTCTGCCTGAGATGGAAACGGGAATCAATATCACAAAGGGTGAAATTCCTGTTGGAAAATTGTCCAAATCATCAGCTGGAACTTTGACCAAAGCTCTGTCGGAAATAAAAACTCCATTTTGTGTCACTTCTTTGAAAGTTTACTGGGGTTTCTATCAACGTTACAACATACAGTCGGCAGAACCTACAGAACATACACTTCTCTGCACATTGGTGGCTGAGGCTGAACAGAAGCTTGCTGATTTGAAACTGTCCAAACTTCTGGCTCATCTAGGCCTTGGATGTCTGACAGTACTTATTGGAAGTAACTCATCTCCCAGTTGCGTCAATTAATGGAGTACCAGGTTCCAGGATGTTATTTGATATCAATAACCTTGGAGCTTTGCCACATTTATGACATGGTATTCAGCTGGCGTGAGAGCATCTATCATGTTTTGTTTCCCTTCAAATCATATTCACTTGTTTATAATTGAGGAACTAAAATGAAGGACAAAGCTGAATAGCACAGGCCATCATCAAGGTTGAATGAAGTAAGTCAGAAGCATCATAATTAGCTGAAGATTCAAAGCCCTGAAAATTATCAGTGGAAGCAAACACTACGAGAGGTAAGGAGTTCTGCAATTTGCTTACATATGGACAACTTTACATGGTTGCATTCACGTACTCTGTGTGTGGAGTTTGCACATTCTTCCCGTGTCTGCGTGGGTTTCCTCTGGGTGCTCTGGTTTCCTCCCACAGTCCAAAGATGTGCAGGTCAGGTGGACTGGCCATACTAAATTGTCCATACTGTCCTGGAATGTGCAGCCTAGGTCGGTGAGCCTTGGGAAATGCAGGGTTATAGAGATAGGGTAAGGAGGTGGGTATTGGTGGTAGGCTCTTCGGAGAGTCAGTGTGAACTAGACAGGCCAAATGGTCTGCTTCCCCACCGTAGGGATTGTATGATTCTATGGTTCCACTAACCGTGAATGCATATCAGTAACCTGTCCATATATTTCCCAGCACTCTGACCACAGATGCTTAGAAAATCCCAATGAGCATTTTCCTCAGTTCATGATTTAGAGTCACAGGGCATAATCTTGTTGTGGCATCAGGGGAGCAGGAAGGAGACCGGTGCTGCATCTCTTTGGGCAGGCCCACTATCCACATGCCAAGCAGCAGCAAGGCCATGATGGGTCCTCCCCAGTATCAAATGCCCCCCCAGGGTGAAAGGGAGGAGCGGGAGGACTGTGGAGGGAAGGGGGTATGTGTGAGTAATAGCAGTAAGGGGAGGAGGCTGAGTCACAGCAGGACAACCCTTCTGATGTTGAGGCCCTCAATCAGAAATACAGAATGTATATCCAGCTTTGCTACCCCTTCCCCCCCAGCCAGGAGCTGACAATGTCACTACATTGTTGGATGCCACATTGACATCAAGCCCATCTCCAGCTGGCCATTAATTTGCCAGTAAAATGCCTCAATTGGAGGCAAGATGATTGCCCTTGGACGTTCCCGAGCCAGACTTAATTCTGACGGATTAGATTCCATTTGTCTGTGCACTTGCCACCTGAAAGTTTCACTCATAGAGACATTACAGCCACAGAAGGAGATCATTTGACCCATTCCATATTTAAAGAAGGATATGCTTGCACGAGGAAGGAAAGTGATGTTTCACTATATTACCGGGTCCCTGGAATAAGATGTCCTTTGATGAGAGGTTGAGTGAATTAGGCCCCTATAAAGTTACAACTGAGGCTGAAGGGGTGGACCATCATCTAGTTCCACTGCTCTGTGGATCAAAACATAAAATAAAAATGCTCTTTCCAATTACTGAGATGACCAATTAAATACCTCATCAAGTTTTCTACAAAAAGATCTATCGGGTCAGTCCAGGTTTATTAATGGACACAATTATTTTGGCCAATGGGTTATTCTTGAAGGCATAAGGATAAAGCATATGATGTTCCAAAGTCTATTTCCCTGATATATCGGCCAGTGAAATCCTGATCACACACGGTTACCTCTGATGTCTTTCAGGCACAGCTTGCTCAGGAAATACAATCTTGACATATTTTTCCAACCAGCCTTTTAGAAAGAATAGATTTCACCCTGAACTGATGGAAAGAGTTTTGGATTCAGAAATGGGAAAAATCAGCTGGGCAGCAAGTTCTCCTTCAACTCAGCTTGATCTTTGCAGGCTTTCCTCCAAATGAACCAGAAGAAAAATGTGAGAATCTCTCCAAGCCAATTGTTGTTCAAAAACACACCACAGCAAGTACATCAAAACAAGCTGTCATCACTGTTTATGTGATTATTAGGAAGCCTTGATCAACAAGATGTCTTCCATGTCCACAGCGACTCCTTTTAAGAAACCATTCCAGGTCTGCCCATAATGCTTGAAATTAAATGATTTTTTTTTACAATACTTTGTAAGTTAAGTCCTCCAAGCAATATTAAGTATGAAGAATCTTTGTAACCATATTCTGTGAAATTTAGAAGAATGAGAGCTGATCTCAATGAAATGTGTAAGTTTCTGAAGGGGCTTGCAATGGGAAACATTGAGAGATTTCTGCCAGATAGGAAATCTAAAATGTGGGGCAGAGTCTCAGGAAAAAGGGGTCATTTTGGACAGAAATAGGAAAAAGTGTTTCATTCAAAGGGTTGGAAATGTTTGGAATGATTTAGCCCAGGGGCTTGTGGATGCTCCATCCATGATTGTACTTATTTAAGTCCAGGATCTTTGTGTTTTAGGGAAGGTAGGAAAATGGGGAACAAGTATTAGAGTGGAGTTGAAGCTCAAGATCAACCATGGTTGATGGTTCAATATTGGATGATCAGCCATGATCAGACTGAATGGAAGAGCAGACTCAAAGGGCCTATTCCTTCTCCTACTTCCTGTACTTCTTTGATAATATTGAATGGTGGACCAGGCCTGATGTGTGCATGGACTGCTCCTATTCCTATGTCTGGTGTTCTTGAAGTCATGTCCATTTTTGGAAGGCTATTCAGTCAGTCCCATTTCCTCACTATGTTGCTTTGCAAGTTTAAGTTCTCCCAGTGTCTATCCACTTTCCTTTAGAAATCACTGTTTGTCTCTTTTCCCGCCACCGCCAAGGGACACATTCCTGTTTACCCTCGATGGAGGAGGCTGTAGTCCTTCTGCCAAATAAGAGCAGTAAACATATCGTGTAGTCGATATCATGCTTCTGGGAACCCTGACTAATGTCAGAGAATCTCTGAGTGGAACTTGGGCTATTGCAGAAAAAACATCTTTCATAGTTGGTCATCTTCTACACGTGAGAAAGAATAAATAACGGGTGAGTTGGTCAGTTGGCATAAAATGCAAGTCTCCTGCTAGAACACAGTGGCAGAGTAGTGTTTAGCAAGAACACACTGAGTAAGGCATTCATTTTTGGAAAGCAGCAACTAGAATGAAGGATTTGGGAAAAAAACAAACCATACAGAATATTCAGTAAAAATGGAAGAAAAGTAAAAGTCAGACATAATGTTGGCATGAATTGTAATGATTTATTATAACTTTTGAAACAATTTGACACTTACTGTAAAAACTCATTGCTCATTTCCCTAAGGAAGGTCTGCTTCCTGTTTCACGCTTCAGCTGTGTAATAATACCAGAGGCAGCATCAATATAGGGTCATTGGCAGTTTAGCCTATAGCATTTAAACTCTGACTTGAGAACAAAACATCTGTAGGGCTTTTGACATTTTATTACTATTTTAGCAGAATTACATGTGTATTGTAGTTGGAACTTTGATTTATGCAGACTGCCAATTTGCCAACAGCCACTCAGAAGTACACACTTAATGATTGTTTTATGTCTTGTGAATACACTAAATGTTCTATATGTTTTTAATCATCCAATATTGGAGGTTTTGTAAAAATGGGATGATAAATTGATGCTGCAGTATTGGCTGGGTTCCTACAATCACTTAATGAAAATATTTATAGAATGGTGTAGCACAGTAACAGTCACAACGTATCGATTCTGAGGCTTCAGTAAAAGCTCCACTCATGTGACCAGCCTGGCCCAGAGGCTGGACCAACAAACCTCAAAGTGCTAACTGTAGTAGGCCTAATTATATCAGGGATGCGAGCGCTGGGAAAAAGGACCATTTGCCAATTTGGTCCTCCCCCTCAATAATTTCCTTGGTTGTTTTAGTACAACAAATCAGTAAATGAGCTGCTTGCGAATAGGTTTACAGAGCTGTTTAAAGCAACACATGGTGGAAAATATCAGAGCCAGTGTCAGCACTGAGAACTGCCAAATACAAATCAGCTTTAGCAACATTAGCCTTGCTTACTCTGTTCCAGTGTGTTGTAATCCAACATTAGAAAGAAATTTCCTGTTGTACCAATGTTCAATATCTACTTCCACCTTGTTAAAATTAAATTTTGCAAGTCCCAGAATTAAAATGGGATACCAGGCACCATGCATGAAACAAATTCATCTGAAAGTCTCCTCTATGCGGTGTTAAAGGAAGCTTAAATCCATTTTGAGCTAATGCTGCTGTTTAAAAACAAGAGCAGGGAGAGGAATTTCAGATGAGCAACCTAAATATTTACGCACAAGTATCCCAAGGTGTAATTTCAGGGCGATAGATTGAAATATGAAATATTATCCTGCAATTTTCATTCAGTTACATTTAAAAATTAGGGATCAACTTCTATTCTGTATAAGTTTCATGTTACTCATGGAAATCTTCATAAGAGTGTTATTTTATTAATAGAGACAGGTTTGATGACTCCCATGTTCTTCTAGCATTCTTCTCATTTATTAATGTTTCACTCTGACACTGAGTAACTCTTTCAAGTGAGACTCTCCACCACGCCAGTGAAGGCATCAATACTGAGTATTCAAACAAAAATATTTCAAAATTCTTACCATAAAGAATAGAATATGAAACTTAGTGAAATCCTTCAACTTTAAATGAGTATTGATAGTGGATCTGCAACTTTAATTTGACTAAGCCTTCACCCAAGGAGAAACACAGAGTATTACTATTAATGTTTAAGAAGATGTTCTAACCACAGAAAAAAAATGGAGTTGCACAACACCTTATTATAATGTAATGTCTCAAGTGTTTCACACACACTTTGAGTGTCGTTGGAAAACGAAATCAGGCATCTCTGAAAGCTGAAATGCACAGGAAGGAGTGGGTTCTGGAAAGGTGGAGATGTGGTTTCACTGACTGGTGGAAGGGGAAGTTGGATAATATAAGGCAAAACCCAGAAATCTTGTTGATTAGAAAAAAGAATGAGTGAGACATAAGCCAAGATGTAGTTGTGATTTAGTATTATAATGAGTGATTATTCAGTGTAATACATTATATATACATACACACATGAGTTCATAACCATATTTGGTTCATTGTTCAAAGGCTTATGTTGCAACAATGTTATCTGATTCTACAATGGATATTACATTAAGCGAAAATAGTCTAATAGTGAGTCTTAACTCACAAACAGATCTACACTATTTTCTAGTCTGGAACTCAAATAAGTGCACTTTGCAATAAAGTGGAACAGTAGACTATACAAAGCAATTATATTTCCACCCAAAATGTGATGAGATGGTACAGACATTGCTTTATGTAAGCTCCAGAGCAATATATTGGATGATGAATAGTCTTTCTTGACCTTCCCCCCACTCCTTTCACCTGGGTTTTAAGCGATGGGGTGCAATTGAATTCAGTCAAGGACTAAAATGAAGGGAGTCCAATTCCTCTGCTGGCTGCAATAATCTAAATGATATGGCACTGAGCAGTCAGAGCTTAATTCTCTGTAGTGCCTTGTCCAGAAACTATGACTACACGTAATTTGCTACAAATTAACAGTAAATTACCTTAATTAGATCTTAATCACAAAGATGATAATACTAGTCTGGGAGTGTAAAGAAAATCACACATTCGGGTAAACCACTAAGGTAGTCTTAAACTTAACTATTCATGATTAAAACCAGTTATTTTATGAACATTTTGATAATATATCTCTACAATTGCCCATCTAACCTTTCATTATCAGAAATCTAGATGCTCATTTGAAAAGAGTGAGGTCTCACAGTGTTTGATGCTTCTAATGGAGCTTGTTGTGTTACCATTAACTCCACATATCTGCTAGCTTTATAGCAGGTTCGGTGCTTTTCAAGCACAGACTACCACAATGTGACCATCCAGCCTTCTAAGCTACGTTTTAAACAGTTTTGCCTTTTTTATTCTCTCATCCAATTTCTTTCTTTCCTGCTATTTTGAAGCTGTTGCCTCCTTCTTGGAGCAGAATTCCAGAGGCTTCAGGCGCTTTCTGTGACTCCATGCAAGTGAGCAATGTTTTGGTCTTTATCCTTGACTATTCACCACAGGGATCATCACATCTTGGCGAGAATCTGTCCTCAGTTGAGAGTGGATCACAGAACAGTGATCATATCACCTGGCAATAGTCAATTAATTCTTTCTAACTCAGGGTGCTCAGGTCAACATCAGCCCCTTAGAGCTACCCTGGTCAAGATCACCATAGTTTGGAGGAAAGAGGTACCTGTCCTAACAAACACAGAAAGTGCTGGAGAAACTCAGCAGGTCTGGCAACACCTGTGGAGAAAGAAACAGAGTTAACATTTCAAGTCTAAGATGACTTGGCTTCAGAAATTAAAGTGGCTGGGAAAAGGTGTTATTTATACTTTTGACAGAGGCAGAGGAATAGCTGGGGGAAACAGATGGTGCAGATGTCCAATGCAAAAAGACAAAAAGGGTGGCTCATTGGGGTAAAGAGGAAGAGAAATAGAGATGTAAAAAGGGGTGTAAGTTAAGCTGTGGAAGGGTCAAAATGGGGCTCTGAGAGCAAAGTAAACAAGATAAACTCATTTGGGGGGAGGAGGGTGTGGTAGAATGATAAGAGAAAAACTTCATGAAATAAGGTTGTGAAGTTGTGGAATTCAATTTTAATTCCTAGAGGTTTTAGAGTGCCGAAATAGAAAATGAGGTGAGAAAATGTTCCTTGAATTTGCTCTTTGCTTGGTTGGAACATTGTTGCAGGCCCAGGTCAGAATTATTACATCAGAACAAGGTGGTTTATTGAAATAGTAATCTACTGGGAACAGATTGATACCCTTTAAAACTGAGACAGGCATCACACAAATGAAAAAGTCAAAAACTGTTAAATATTCCTCATATCATCAACATGTGAGACAAGTCAAAAAGAAAGAGGGATCATTTGGAGACTGGCAACTGCAGTGTTAGTGACAGATTAATCTCCAATATTTCAAAGATAAGTTACTTCGTCACAGAATCTCTTCCCTGCGGGCACTTTATCAATTTCCTGGGCTTTCTGTAAGAGTATTGCCTGCAGCAGCAAGCTCAGTAAACATATAAAAGTTTTCTTATTGCAAATAATTGTTCAACATTCCCTGAAAATTAATTGCAGCATTCAGGAATTTTAGAATTTTCAATTCGTAATTCCTTTATGGAAATTGGACACTGCTTTTTTAGCAATATGCAATATGATATCATAATCTTGATTGTTTTTAGGTCAAATTTTGCCATGGAACAAGGAGGAGCAGAATCACCTCACAGTCTTAGAGTCTTACAGTATGGAAACAGACCCTCTGGTCCAAACAGTCTATGCAAACTATAATCTCAGACTAACCTAATCCCATCTACTTGCATTTAGCCCATACCATTCCAAACCTCCCTTATTCATGCACGTATCCAAATTCTTTTAAACATTGTAATTGTACCCACATCCATCACTTCCTCTGAAAGCTCATTTCATAGACAAACCCCTCTCTGTGTGAACAAATTTCAAATGTCCCCTCATTTGAAATCCCCAACCCTAGGGAAAAGACACCTGCTATTCACCTTATCAATATTCCTCATGATGTTGTATACCTCAATAAGATCACTCCTCAACCTCCTGTGCTCCAGTGAAAACGTCCTAACATTTTCAGCCTCTCCTTACCACTTGAATCTTCCATTCCTGGCAACAGCCTGGTAAATATTTTCTGAACCCTCTCCAGTTTCATAATATCCTTCCTATCACACAATGACCAGAACTGGATATAATGCTCCAGAAGAGGCCTCACCAAAGTCCTGTACAATCTCAATATGACATCCCGACTGCTGTATGCAAAGGTCTGAGCAATTAAGGCAATTGTGTCGTTTTAACCATCTGTCTGCATGTGATGCAAACTTCAAAGAATTATGTGCATGAACACCTAGGTGTCTCTATTCTACAGTATTACCCAAGGCCTTACTTTTAATTGACTATCATGTTTTACACAGACATTGAACACATGACTTAATCAGAATTCATCCACTTACCACTCCTGAATCTTACCTATCATTTTACCACTCATGATAGAAAAGGAAGCATGGTCATGGGGTAAGTCAAATGGAGGCAGTTGGGCCTTTATAGAATAGGCTTCATCTATACAAATGGTGTGGTTAGACATCAGGTAGCACTTTCACCTAAAACACCCATTACATTCGAGGCTGTTGTTGTGCGTGCAACCACTTCAGAAGGTCATTTAGTGCACGTAAACCACAGCCTGAATGAAGACAAACTGTCTTTCATTATTCATTTGGGAGTCTAATTTAGCTCCCACATTATACAAACATGGCAATTATATCTGTCAAATGTTTGATATTATGCATACATAATACGCAGGAGGCAGCTGGCTCAGGAGTGCTTAGGGAAAGGTTTGAAAAACAGCACTACCCTCACAAAGTCACATTCTGGTGTGCTAAAGACAAGGGTTCTTTAGCCGCCTTACCTTAAAGCACAAATTATGCTCCATTCAAATTAATTAGGAGCAGAGATAAAATAAAAATGTAACTGTAGCATTTTTTTTTAGGCCAAGTCAGTGCAAGGCACCTCAGGGTAATCATTGTTTTAAATTTTAACATCTTTTGGGTACAGTTATTGTTAAATTGCACAAGGGGTTCAAACATATTTTGATCAGTGGTAGAGAACACGCTGATCTGGTGAGAGTTTGAAATGAAGCCTAATTCCCTTGTTCTTGTCATTCCCCTTCTCTCAGATAAGTTTGTTTATGTAATGCGTGATGATTCCTGCAAAACATTTCTCGATTGTTTTATCTCTTGAAATGACTCAACCCGCACATTTTAAAAATAAACCTTTACTTCCCTAGCAGAATGTTTGCCTTCTTCACTCTGACCTGCCTCCATTTCTCAGTTCTGCCCTTTTTCTTACTCCTCTGAGTCAGCTGTTTCTTTCCTGAGCTCTATTCTTCTGTAACTGAAGACTCCTTCTTTCATTCACCCTTTTCTACCTTCTTTCAAAATTTGCATGAACGATACAGTTGACACTTTCTAAGGCTGCATTTAATGTCATGAGGAGTTGTTCTCAAGACTTTTTCCAATGACTGACTCTCTTAACGGATCCCAATAGAGAGGAGCAAATTGGAATTTCTCCATTGAAGAAACTGGTAATGAAATTTGGTTTTCATGGTAATTGCCAATTTCAATGGTAATTATTTCCTTGTACCCATTTGCAGCAGATGTACTGAAATCAATTTCACAGTTGGCCATGGAGGGATTTGAACTCATGACCATAATTATAACCTTACCCCACCACATTTCCCAGAGTGATCAACTTTACCACAACATAACTCAGTAAAATAATTGCCATTGTGATGACATCACACCAGGTGATTGTAGTCCAACTATTTTTACAAGACAACCCTAATTGTATAAATGCAACACTGTCAACATTGGAAGAACCCCACTGTAAGATTGCTGATCATTAACTTTAGATTTAATGCATTTAATTGTACATAAGGCATAAAATAGGTCAAAGAAGCAAACTGAATCTGCCACAAGTATCCCAGAGGAAATGAAAGAGGCATGAATGATTTTAGCTTCTTTTTTCCTTATTTCTCCTTGCTTTACCATTTTTATTTGTTCTATGTAATTATTATATTTATTTAAATTAAATAAATCTAAATATATTTACAGTTAGACCCCAGATAAGGATCCTCAAGTTGTTCTAGATGGAATTTCACAGTTGTCAACTCTTGGGTGAGCTCAGATGTACTGGCGCACCTTTAGTCAGCCTGTCCCTCAATTGTTTGCAACAAGATTAATTTACAAAAGATCCCCTCCCTTGCCAAATAGCTTCCATCAAGACCAAATAAATTAATGTATTAAAATGAGCACATTCAGTCATATTTTCTTGAGTTAACAAAGGAGTGAGTTTATAAGTTATTAATTGAAGTAATAATGAACAGATTGGAAATGAGAAGACCAAAAAATATGGAAATTAAAAGATATGCCATTCTGGCTGTGAGTCGTTTGCAAAGAGTACATGTGGAAATCTTGTTCTAGATTTTTTCAGCACCTGGGTTATATTATGTTATTATGCAGGTAGTCAGTTGATTTCAAGTTTCTTGGCTTTGTAGGTTGATCCAAATTCTTTAGTCTTGTTTCTTTTCGGCTGCTTTTCTAGCTAGTTGGCTCCCAGTACTTTCAGAATCTTTTACCAGCAATGTAACGGTGACCCATGGTTGTTCATTGACTGCAACATTTACACAGCTTGTGGACCCGGACTGAGTATCTCAGTCCATTGGCACATACACTGAGCATTTCGCCTCACTATCACACCTCCTTCATGATCACACCAATGCCAGGGTTGAAGCTCCTCTTTACCCCTCTCCTTGTGTATTCTTGACATGGGAAGACCCAAAACATGATTAGGACTGGGGGACACAGTGTCAGGGACTGAGTTCAATTCTGATCTATGTGGAGTTTGCACATTCTCCCTGTGTCTGTGAGGGTTTTCTTTGGGTGCTCCAGTTTCTTCCCACAATCCAAAGATGTACAGGTTAAGTGAATTGCCCGTAGTGTCCAGGGAGTGTAGGTTGAGTGAATGAGCTTAGTAAATGCGAGGTTACAGGGATAGGATAGAGGGCTGGGTTTGGGTGGGATTCTCTTTGGCGTGTCAGCAGACTCAATGGGCTGAATGGCCTTTTTCCATACTGTAGGGATTCTACATCTCACATCCGCACTGTTTTTTTTTCCTATCATGTTCACACTCTCAGATAACGTCCTGGAGATTAGAGTTCAGTTTGTAATATATTTCTCCCATTGAAGTCGATCTCCCTGAAGCTTGATTGCCACGTCATCAGATGTGACATTCCAGGTAGTGACTGAACTTGTATGCACACCATGGAATTAAAGTTTGATATCGCTAAAAGTCATCTGGGGTTATGATCCATGGTCATGACATTTCTGCAGCACCAAGAGTGAAATGAGATTCATTATTGTTTCAGTACAAGAAGGAATAACATGACAAAAATGAGACATAAACATGGAATAACAGACAAACTCATGAACACATTCATTTCTCTACCCGTGGTCAATCATATCTCTTCATTTCTAACTGAATTTCTCAAAGTTCTGAAAAGGCCATCTGTGCTCATTTTTGCTTTCCCAGCAACGTGGGCGATTCTGAGGTATTTAAAGGAACAAACTCCAAAGGAATAACCTGGATTTCTGCTTTGTAAAATTTTCCAGAAAAGGAAATGGGTAGTAGTCATTATAAACTGTTTTAAGCTGATTGAGAGCCAGACATAAACAGAGAGTTTCCTTCTCTGTTGTGGACTACCACCTCTGATGCTTGTTTGGTTTTCTGGAGAAGTACCCGATTGGCCTATCTGATTTCAGCAAGATAGATTTGTAATAGAGATGGCTACTTGAAACGCTTGGTTAAATTTTCGAGCTTGAAGTACGGGCTTACTTATTAAAAAGGCTGACAGCTTTTCAAAAGCTCTCTGGCACTGTTAGATTGTACTACCTTTGGATTTCTGTATTAGGTCTGTCAGCAGTATGCCTACTGTAGGAGCAAATTTAATTACCTCAAACTCAGCTCTGATGAAGATTCATCTTAATCCGAAACGTTACTTTGCTCTCTCTCCATGGATGTTGCCTGACCCGCTGTGATTTCCAGCATTTTTTGTTTCCAGTGTGGTTACTGTGTTGAGGTTTAGGATGAATGTTTTGTAGAAATCATGTGTGCTCAAGCATCTCATTATTTCCCATTTATTATTGTTGTCCAAGTACACTTATCAGCTTTTGATAAGTAGCTCAGTTATCTCAGAGTCCAATGTTAAGACTCAATACTGGTTTAATCCATCTGTAGTTATGACAGAAATTTCCTTCCTGGCTACAGTCAAAGGAAACTGCCAGTATCCCTTGAGTAAATCTATCTTGGTAATACAAACTGCTTTACCTACCGAATCCATGCAATCTTCCAACTGGAGGGTTGGGTACAAATTGGATCTGGTCACTGCATTAAGTTTCTGGCAGTCAATATAGAGCCTTGTCAAGGAATCTGGCTTTGGCATAACCCCAACTGGTTCTATGAGATAATATTCCAACCTGAAACTAATCTCCTCCCGAACCTGGACCAGTTCATTTACCTTAGTCAACAGGGATGTTGCCTTCTTGAAATGGGTTATCTCACAGAAATGTCACATGGACCTATGCTGGGGACACCTTCCATGTGTCCCCATAAGCTCTTAAATAAAGTGTTCTGCCTTGCTAAATCTGCTCACTGTTCTGCACCTAGCTGAGCAAATGTCAAGGCTAAGATTTTTGGTAATTCTGTATTGGTCAGCCAGGTAGTAGGGGAGGCAATGTGGACTTCATCAATTCATCCCCACTGCTACCCTTGTCCTCTTCGATGATGGAAATGAGACAGACCATTACCTGCTTGACCCCTTGTGGGTGGTAGTGTCAATTTATCATGTTGACATGGTACAGCTTTTCCTTTTACCAATCTGGAGTCTCACAGACAATTCGATTCTCCAAACTTCATCATCATTCCCCACATGTGACTGAACTGAATTTTTAAGGTTGCTGGTATCAGTCGGAGCACTAACACATAATCTCCTGGCTGAAAGGCTCAGCCCCTAGCATTGTACGCTTCCTCCTCCTGTCTGAGGTACATATTTTGAGCATGGTAGTTCTGTTATTAGCACTGCTGCTTCACAGTGCCAGGGACCTGAGTTCAATTCTACCCTCGAGTGACTGTCTCGAGGAGTCTGTCTCCCATGGAGTTTGTACATTCTCTGTGTCGGTCGGGTTTCCTATCACAGTCTAAAAATTTGCAGGTGAGGTGAATTGGCCATAGGAAATGTAGTGTTACAGGGATGGGTGGAGCTGATTAGGGTGCTCTTTGGAGGGCCAGTGTGGACTCAATGGACTGAATGGCATGTTTCCTCACTGTAGGGATTCTATGATTTTTAATTAACCCATTCAGAAATGATGTGACACACATCTGGAGCAGGTAAACCCAGTGCTCCTGGTTTAAAAATGGGAAAGTACAATGATGACACAAGAGCCCTCTCTCTTTCTGTTCTAAAATCTCATCTTGATGAATTTCAGGTGCTCAGAGACCCACACATTTGGTGCTTGTAAACTAACTGAAATGGAGTAAATCTGGTGGAATCATTGGATCAGTCCCTCGTGGTGACCAAATGAAAATCTAGTCTTTTTTCCAAGTCATGGATGCAAGTTATCCTGAACATTGTTATTAGGGCCTGGTAGTACCTTGCTAGCACCCCCTGTGATTGCAGGTGACACCAAAGATTTCCTCTGGGTCTTGCCTAACTTACCCAGGACTTCCTGGGACATCTTGGACATGAGATTTTAGCCCTGCTCTGAGTGGATGTCAGATCGATGGGTGGAGAAATGGGTGAATTCAATTCCCTCACTGTGTTTTTGCGAGATACTCCAGAACATACTCCAGAAAGTGAGCATCCATGTCCACAGTGATACAACATACTGTGCAACCTTCTTTTGTTTTGTATGTTTTAACTGCCAAAGGGTAGTCTATGTACAGCCTGACCACTGGAGACTATTGGAAAAAAATACTAGATATTTTTGAGGCACGCCCACTATGTGCAAAGAACGGAAATCAATGTTTTCCCTGAAAGCTCACTCCGCAATAATAAAGAACAATGTTGAACTCGCCACATTAGCTGCTGTGCTAGCTGCTTGAAAGCAAATAAAACCAGGCTTCCACCTTGGCTTCCTCAAACCTGGGAATTAAAACAGCAAACCAAGCTACATCTCCCATAAGCTCTAAGCTAGTGGTAACATTCATGCTATACAATAGGATTGCTGCACCTCAATTTAAACTACGTTAATTCAAATTCTCTTTCCAGCTATTTTTTCCTGAAATTCTCACTTACTCTTGGCTCTTTCCTCTCTTTCTCATCACATTCTCTCTCGTTCCTCTCTTCTTATCCTTTCCTCCCTCTTTCTCTTCTGTCTTTCCTTCTCTTTCTCTTGAGATTCTAACTTCCACTGCTCCAATTATAATCTCTCCACCACTATTCTAAACATTTCATCACCTCCACTTGCCTACTATAAACTGCCAGACACTCTGTTTACATTTTCTGGGTTTTAAGCAAGATTCTAATCCCAACAATCTTGCTTAATCTTTTGACTGTTCAAGGGACAGAACTTTTAAATCCTCAAAAGTAACTTCCTTTCATTCTGTTCGGAATGAGCTGGTATTGAATGTGTCGACTGGAAACTGTTGCAGTGCAAACTCAGGAAAGCTAGTTGCATTTCCTTTTCAAGATAAGTTTCAAAGTGATGAATAACCAACTCTAATCCTTTTGTTTCTCTGTGGGTTCAAGTTGTGGCCATGGGCTCTCAGTTCATCACTGGACCCTGGGTGAGCACCCCCAACTTATCAAAAAAATCAAAATATTGCTATTGCCAGAAACCTGAAGCAAGCGCAAAGATTGCTAGAGGAACTCAGCAGGTCTGGCGCCATCATATCTTGAGTCATACTGGACTTAAAACCTTAACTTTGTTTTCTCCAGCTTTCCCTGAGTTTGTTCTCCATGTTATTAAGGTTCCAGATAGCATACCCAAAATCATCAGGCTCCCAAGTGAAGAGGGATGAAATGGAGATTTTTAACTTTATGTACCAGAACCCCTCCACGCCCCCCCCCCCCCCCCCCCCCGCAACACCCACAACTCATCACAAAGAGGTTAGCTTACATAGCATCTCACAAACCAATCACAAACCCAAATGAATTTACATTTTGAAATGGCCAACTTAACCAGGCTTTCTTGAGTGTACCAAAGAGTGAGTTGACTAGTTACTGAATGCAAGAGGAAATAACAATGCAACACTATTAAGAAATGAGAAGTAAGTCAAAAAAAAAATTAAAAGAAGAACACTCAGTCTCTAGTTGGTCGTGTAGAGTAGTGTTATGGAAAGTTGATAGTCAAGCAGTTGATTTCAAGATTCATAGCTTTGCAGGCTGATTGCAAGTTTTTATCCTGTTTAAGTTTGACTGTCTTGCTAACTAGCTGGATTCAAGCACTCAAAGTGAGAGAGATTTGTATCTGTAACATAAACTTGACTAGCACATAGTTCTTTCAACTGTGACTTTCAAATCACATGAGCTATGAAAGGCAGGCTAGTAGAAACAATGGCCTCAGTCCATTGGCATACAGAAGCATTTCTGTTCATGAAAGCACCTTCTTCCAAGAGGACACCAAGTTAACTTTTAATTCCTTCTCTTTATATTCTTGTAAGTGTAAAATCCAAAACATTAGTCTCACCCAGACTGCTGTCTTTTCTCTCATCCGGCGGTGGTGGAGGATGGTTATTCGGACTGGAGGCCTATGACCAACGGTGTGCCACAAGGATCAGTGTTGGGTACACTGCTTTTCATCATTTATATAGGTGATGTGAATGTGAAAATATGAGGTAATGTTAGTCAATTTACAGATGACACCAAAATAGGTAGTCTAGTGCACAGTGAAGAAAATTATATCAGTGTACAATGGGATCTTGATCAGATGGGTCAGTGAGACAAGAACTGGTAGATGGAATTTAGCTTAGATAAACGGGAGGTGTTGTATTTTGGCAAGGCAAACCAGGGCAGGAGTTATACAGTTAATGGTAGAGCACTGAGTTGCATTGCTAAACAAAGAGATGACCATAGTGGTGTAGGTGCATAGTTCCTTGAAAGTGGAGTTGTAGATAGATAAGGTGGTGAAGAAGGTATTTGGCATGCTTGCCTTCATTGGTCAGAACACTGAGTATAGGAGTTGAGACATCATTTTTGAGGCTGTACAGGACTTTAGTGAGGCTACTTTTGGAATACCTCGTATAATTATGGTCACCCTTCTATGGGAAGGATATTGTTAAACTTGAGAGGGTACAGAAAACATTTACAAGGATGTTGCTGGGACTGGAGGGTTTAAACTATAGGCAGAGGCTGAAATCCTGTGTTTTTTTCCCCTGGAGTGTTGGAGGCTGAGGTGTGACCAAATAGAAGTTTATAAACTCATGAGGGGCGTGGAGAGAGTGAATAGCCAAAGTTTTTTCCTCAGGTGGGGAGTCCAAAACTAGAGAGCATAGGTTTAAGGTGAAAGCAGGAAGATTTAAAAAGGACCTGAGCCATAACTTTTTCACGCAGAGGGTGGTGTGTATATGGAATGAGTTGCCAGAGGAAGTGGTGGAAGCTGGTACAATTACAACATTCAAACGGCATCTGGATGAGTATGTGAACAGGAGGATTTAGAGGGATGTGGGCCAAATGCTGGCAAGTGTGACTAGGTCAGATTGAGATGTCTGGTTGACATGGGTGAGTTGTACAGAAGTGTCTGTTTCTGTGTTGTATGACTCTGTTAATCTTTGACTCTATGTTCACAGCATGAGATAATTCCCAGGAGGTTACAATTCAGTTTGTAGCATATTTCTCCCTATTAAGCCCACCCCGTTGAAGCTTCATTGTTACCTTGTAAGATCTCTCTCTCTCTGTTTTTCTCTCTCTCTCTCCATCAAAATTTTGAAAATTTCCAAATGGCCACTTCCAAAATGCTGTCAGCCATGTCAGGATCACAGACTGCTGTCTCCCAACCCACTCCCTTTTCCCTGTGGATGGAAATTGACAGTGCTAGAACTGGCAGTCAAAATCTCAGTTCAGGATCCTGCCCAACAATTGTAAAGACCATGCAGTTCACCTCAGCCTCATTCTGTCAGCCACAGACTCTGATCTATTAACTCTGCATTTCTGTCCACAGGTACTGCCTGACCTATTGTGTTTTTCCTCCAATTTGTTTCTGTTTATATATTAGTTAAGTAATTGAGAAGTGACATTCACATTGTAATGTCAGACCTGGAGCAAGCAATTTGCACCTCACAAATTATGATGATATAATAACCAAAAGGTTTAACTGAAAAAAGGGGGAAAATTCAACAGAACGAGCAGCGTCTTCAGGAGTGTGGCACAGTGGCTAGAACTGCTGTCTCACAGTGCCAGGGATCTGGGTTCAATTCCAGCCTCAGCGACTATCTGCATGGAGGTTGCACATTCTCCCTGCGTCTGTATCAGTTTCCTCTGGGTGCTCTTGTTTCCTTCCACAGTCCAGAGATCGGCAGGTTAGGTGGACTGTCCACATAAAATTGTCTATATGTGTGGGCTAGGTGAATTATCCATGGGAAACAAAAGATTATTTGGGAGGGGTCTGGGTGTGATGCTCTTCAGAGGCTTGGTATGGACTTGATGGGCTGAATGGTCTGTTCCCATGCTGTAGAGATTCTATGATTCAGCAGAGAGAAATAATGTTTACATTTCAGACAGTGTGTTTATTACTTACTCTGCACATATTGGAGTCAGTGGATTTTGTAAAGACTGTGGACCCTGACAATATTTCAGCAATATACTGAAGATTTGTGTTCCAGAACTTACCACTCCCCTAGCCAAGCTCTTCCAGTGCATTACAACACTGGCATCTACCCAACAATGTGCAAAATTGCCCATATATGTCCTGTATATATAATGCAGGACAAATTAAACCAACTAACTACACCCCATCTGTTTGTCCTCGATCATCAGTAAAGTGATGGAAGGTGTCAACAATGCTATTAAGCAGCACCTGCTCAGCAATAATTTGCTCAGTGACGCCCAGTTTGGGTTCTGCCAGAGCCACTCAGCTCCTGACCTCATTACAGCCTTGGTTCAAACAAGAACAAAAGAACTCAATTCCAGAGGTGAGCCGAGAGTGACAGCCCTCAACTGCATTCAATCGAGTGTGTCATGAAGGAGCTCAAGCAAAACTGGAATCAATGGGAATCATGGGGCAAACCCTCCGGTGGTTGCAGTCATACCTGGCCCATAGGAAGATATCTGGGCATGGACTGACAAGCTGGAGATAACATTCGTGTCACACAAAAGCCAGGATATGACCATCACCAACGAGAGACAATTAACTACCGCCTCTTTATATTTAATGGTGTTACCATCATTGAATCCTCCAAAATCAACATTTTGGGGGTTATCATTGATTGACCAGAACCTCAATGGGACTCACCACATAAACACAGTGGATACATGAGCAAGTCAGAAGCTAGGAACACTGTGGTGAATAACTCATCTCCTGACTCCCCCAAACCAGTCTACCATCTACAAGGCGCAAGTCAAGACTGAGATGGAATGCTCCCCATTTGCCTGGATGACTGCAGCACGAACAACAGGCTTGACACCATCCACGAGAAAGCACCCCGCTTGATTGGCACTGCATACACATGCATCCACTCCCTCCACCACTGACGGTCCGTTGCAACAGTGTGTACCATCTACAAGATGCACTGCAGAAATTCACCCAAGATCCTTAAACAGCACCTTTCAAACCTACAACCACTTCTATCTAGAAGAACAAGGGCAGCAGATACATTGGAACACCACTACCTTCAAGTTCCTCTTCAAGCTACTCACTGCTATAGGGAGAGGCTGAATAGGCTATGGCTGTTTTCCTTTGTGCATCAGAGGCTGAGGGGTGACTTCATAGAGGCTTATAAAATCATGAGGGGGCATGGATAGGGTACATAGACAAGGTCTTTTCCTTTGAGTGGGAGAGTCCAGAACTAGAGGACATAGGTTTAATGTGAGAGGGGAAAAATTTAAAAGAGACCTAACGGGCAACTTTTTCACGCAGGCGTGTGCATGTATGGTATGAGCTGCCAGAGGAAGTGGTGGAAGCTGGTACAATTACAACATTTAAAAGACATCTGGATGGGTATATGAATAGGAAGGGTTTGGAAGGATATGGGTCAAATAGGGGCAAACAGGATTCGATTAGCTTAGGATATCTGGTTGGCATAGACAAGTTGGAATGAAGGGTCTGTTTCCGTGCTGCACACCTCTATGACTTGAAAGCATACTGTTGTTCCTTCATTGCTGCTGGGTCGAAATCCTGGAATGCCCTCCCAAATGGCATTGTGGGTCAACCCACAGCAGGTGGTCTCCAGTGGTTTGAGAAGGCAGCCCACCACCACCTTCTCAAGATCAACTAGGGATGGGCAATAAATACTGGCCAGCCAGTGATGCCTACCTCCCACAAATGCATTTATAAAAATTGCTTTACTTGCTGAGTATTTTGAGCACTTGTACTTTTTTTCAATAGCTAGATAATCCATTTGACTAATGTTAGTTGAGGGATAGTTATTGACCAATACACCTGGGAAAATCACCATGCTCTCCTTTGAATAATGCCCTGAGTTGTTTCACACCTCTCTGATGAGTCAGACATTTAACGTTTTGTCTCAGAAGATGGCACCTCCAGCATCTGCACTGGAGTTTGTGGAGTGGGGCTTGAATCCACAGCCTTCAGGCTCAGAGGCAAGTGTGCCACTGAGTGAATGATGACCTTGTTAAATAATCATTTGAAAAAAACCCACAAAGTTCGGTCGCATCGCCATTACAGAATCTGCTTGACTTATTAACCATTAATGATGATAGACATAAAATCCAGAGCTCCCATTGAAAACTTGCAATCGCCTTTCATCTGTTTTATCTCCCTGTGCGCCAATCGGGTGATTTTAAAATATACCTATCCAAATAAAGGAAACGTGACTCATTGGTTGAAATGACCTTCATGGAGCTACAGAAAATTATAACTGATTTGTTTTTACACATGCTGAACATGCACATACCAAATTCCAAACTGTTGTAATTAATGAGTTTATCTTACATGTTTTGGTGCTGCCAGATGATTTAACAGAAAGCTTTGTATGATAGCATTGGCAACAGTAAATTTTACCTATTGTAGAGGATAAATCATTTTGGAATGTATGTTTGGATATACTTGAAGCAAGGCAAGCTGTGAACTGCAAAGCGGAGCTTTACTCCATCAAGCACTTTCTAGAAATCACTTGATTACAGATAATGCACATTACAGCTTCTGAATCATGAATGTATGCATGAGCTGTCATCAAGGAATTGATTATTGGCCATTATTGGTCAATATAAATTTCTAACAATGACTTCAAGTCAATCATATATAATTTTTTAATGAACTTTTGTAGATGAGATTATTCACAAATGTATTTACCTGGATAGAAAATGGAATAATGGAATATTTATCATCCTGGGCCTTCTGTTAAAGTAAAAGCCTAAAGAGGTGAGCGGAAGTAATGGTCTTTAAATATATTTCTTACATGGATCCTTCATGTTCCTTCAGGTATTTATCATATTCTAATTTAAAGGTGAAAGTCCCAAGTGAAATGTGAGCTGAGCTTGCAAATAAACAACTACTCACCAAATTCAGAATTCAGGGAGAAGTGAAAGGCAGAACTGCTCACCTTCTTTCCTGTTGGCAAAGCTGTCTGATGTGGTGAATGTTGTGAGATCATGATGTTACATATGATATACTGCAAGTGAATTAACTAGACAGTATGTAGAAGGACATGTTCATCATTGGTACTGCCAGCAGAATCAACATGCACTGCAGCTCATGGATCTCAGAAGTAAAGACATGGTCTGTTCATGAGGATCATTATCTGTAACTTTGATCAATTTGTAACTTTGATCAATTTGTAACTTTGATCAATTAATTTGTAATCTCAAAGAGCTACTGAGAAAAATTGCCGATGATCATCATGGGTGTGTGTTTATTGGTAAAAGAATGGCCTAGCTCACTTTGGGGTGATGCTTGTGTACCTTTGGTCTGGAGAATTTGAAAGCCAGGGTGAAAGACTTTGGAAATAGCTTTTTGTATGCAGCTAATATTCACTTCTTAGAATTACAACACTATCTAATGTAATTACTCGGCCACTTAATTCTACATCCAAAAATGTTAACCCCATTACATTGTATGTAGGCTCATGTCAAGGAGCAGGAGAAAGTAAGGACTGCAGATGCTGGAGATCAGAGTCAAGAGTGTGGTGCTAGAAAAGCACAGCAGGTCAGGCAGCATCTGAGGGATAGGAGAATCAACGTTTCGGACATAAGCCCTTCATCAGGATTCTTGATGAAGGGCTTATGCCTGAAACATCGATTCTCTTGCTCCTCTGGTGCTGCCTGAACTGTTGTGCTTTTCTAGCACTACAGGCTCGACCCATGTCAAGTAACATCCAGCCTCAAATTTTACAGCGATAATGATCCCAACTAGCCTATCATAAAAGATTTCCATCCTGCAACCATTGCAACAGATCTTGCTCTGGTCTCTTTATAGGATCTTCTGAAAATGAGATGTATAACTGGGGACACCATCAAAGGAAGCCATTCACTCAGTTTTACAAATGGTATGGGGCTTTGATTGTTGATTAAGTGCAATGTGTTGGCTTTCGAAGCAATTGATGTTCCCAGCTGTAATACAAAAGCAGAACACCGTGAAATCTGAAGCAGTTCTCATGAAAGATTGTCAACCTGAAACATTAGTTCTGTTTCTCTTCAGATGCTGACCGATCTACCAAGTTTACTTATCTTATTTTGTTCTTGTTCCTCATGTTTGGCAGTTAACCTCAGAATCTAAGTCTCAAACTCCAAAGCTGGATGCTGAGTTTGAGACAGAATATCACTGACATATGTGAAGGCCTAATTAATCATTGTACTGGATGAATATTCAATCTCATATGTCATGCTTTCTGGGTCTATTAGGCGATAAAGATCATTTGTATTATAGAGCATAAGGAGGTTGGAGGGTAAATAAGATAGACTCTGATCATTTTTTCCAATAAGAAAATATATGTTCTGTACAATATATAACTGAAGGCATGCAAGGAAATAGTCAGCAAGCTTTACTTGATTGGTTTCATTCACCACACCGGCACTAGTTTGTGATTTTGTCACAACTGACTGGTAGCTGTGGGTCAGTGTTTTCAGTGAACGGAAGCTTTGTTTTCTAAGCACATTAACTGCTAATATACAATGGCATTATCATTGTCTAAGTACCACACTGAGTGGGTGAGTGGTGTAGTTCACTGTGGTCTATCAAAACTTGCCATTCATAGCAACAGGGGAGGCTGTCGATGCTCTAATTAAGTTAGCGTTGAATGTTGTCCTTGGCCTCAGTACCAATTGAGGTATTGATGAAACCATTGCCGGCAACGTTTTTGCTATTGTCTTGATAAGAATGGTTTGTATTGACCATGTTTGACGAGGGAAAGATGAAGTTTGAGACAGCTTTCTGTTATCTTCTTCACTTGTCTCTGAAGAGAGCACAAACTCTCTTTCCAGAAAATTCCCTATCTGGTACAAGATGTCGTCTTGTAAGATCATTGCTCCTCCACTGTAGGCTATCATCCGTTAGGTTTGAGTATGGGACCCTTACTGTTATTACTAGTTAGATCTGTTAGACCTGGGCTTTGCAAACAGTTGGGTCAACTAGACCCTGGAAGTCATTTAGATACCCTTGCTATCCTGAAAGGTAAGATAGAACAGACATGACCTGGAAATGAACCTCTGGTCTGTACATGTAAATCTCTTATCTTTTATTGGTGACAGTTACTCTCTATTCTCCTACCCCTTTAGCCTGGGTAAAGAATATGAGTAGGTTTTGATACTACTGTATTTGTGTTTTTATGAACATTTCAGATTTTTTTTGTCTTCTAACTCTGACAGTCCCTCTTAATCGCCATTAGTTTTAAATTTCATTTACATCCACTTTCCCAATTATCGTCATAAAGTCAAAAAAGCAAAATACTGCAAATGCTGGAAATCTAAAATCAAAACAGAAAATATGGGAATACTCAGCAACTCAGCAGACCTGACAGAGAGAAACAGAGCAATGACCTCTTATCAAAATGTAATTATAAATGAGACAAACTTTGAGCAACAACTTGGATGTCGATGTTTTCAAATCAACCTGTTCAGAGATGTTATTTCACATCTTTGGCGCATGTGGGACTTAACCCCAGCTGCATGGCTCAGAGATAGGGACACTGTATCACAACAGCCCCATGGCTTATATTCATACTTGTTTACTTAAGAGGGTCAATTGGCATTAGCAGAAGAAGATTCAGGATGTCAACCTGACAGAACCCGTCCAACTTAAAACTATCCTCAGTGAAGAATACTAAATACCACCATTGACCAGACCAACTTTCTGCTTTTCAATTAAATCATGACATTGGAATCTTGATGACGTTCATCTGAGAGGGGAGATGGCACCTTTGTTTCATGTCTCATCGGAAAGATGACACCTGTGACAATTCAACATAATACATGAGTTTCAGTTTAGATGCTGTGTTCATGTCTCTGAAGTGGTGTTTCAACATACACTCTTCTGTTTCAGAGGTAACCCTGCTCCTAATTCAACTACATGTGAAGGACCACAATCACTGCTTGCTCCTCAGATACATCCCAATCATAGTTTGTCATGCTTTACAAGATGAAGAGAAAATGAGGTCTGCAGATGCTGGAGATCAGAGATGGAAATGTGTTGCTGGAGAAGCGCAGCAGGTCAGGCAGCATCTAGGGAACAGGAGAATCAACGTTTCGGGCATTAGCCCTTCTTCAGGAATGCTTTACAAGATAACATGTAAAATGAGGTGTGCTACAGTGTCTGGGAGCCAACCATGCCTGTTTGGTCAGATATATCAAGTGACCAGCAGCCATTTCTGCAGGTCATTTCAAACCTACTTGAGATTGACTGTGGTTAACTGCCTTCCCAACTTTGCCATCAGCTACTAGGATATCTATGGTTTCCTTACAACAGAGAGATTGAAAACACAGGGAGAGTAACTCTCTCTTGTGGCTTGAAACTTAATTCCAAGCCAGTGGCAGGACTGATCCAGGGAATAGCTCTGAGGTATAGCATAATGGAAAATCCAATCTCTAACCCTGTCAGGAAATTCCCTCGATTCCAGCAGTCATAAAAGAGGCTTCATTTTGTACTGCAGTAACACGTCTCTCGACTCATAATCCACTGCAAAATGGCAATGCGACAATGCAGCATCTCACCAATTCCTGTGATAGCACTTTTAAAACCCTTCATCTGTCCCACATCAACTAGCAGGAAGCAAGAGATACACAGGAATATCATCACCTCAGGTTCCCCTCCAAACCACACAACATTGTGACTTGGAGATGTATTGCTGCACTTTCACTGTCACTGGGTCAAAATTTAGAAAGCTTCTGTCAGTTTTAAAACATTTCTCCTCCAACTAAGAAAACTTTGGTAAAATTGAAGAGGCAATGGTTATAATGCGGCAGGCTAGCGTGAAGAAAGAAGTACTCCCTAAGTGCCCTTTTGACTTATTTACTCATAAGATGATGGCAATGCTGGTTAGACTAGCATTTATTGCCCACCCTAATTACCCTGGAGAAGCTAATGGTGAGCTGACATTTTGAACCACTACATTCCCTGGGATATAGATATGCCCCTAGTGCTGTTAAGGAGGGGTTTAAGGATTTTGAGCTCGCAATCTTAATTTATAAAATGGTTACTATGACCGCTAGATGCCTCAAACTGCCTTACAGCCAATGATGTGCATTTATAAACATAGTCACTTTTGAAATGCAGGGAAAATGGCAGCTGATTATTGCACAATCACCAAATGTGACAATCGCTAAATGATTTATTTTTTGTGATGTTGTTTGAGCACTAAATGTTGTTGAGTTATGTGTAAGAGAGAGAATTACTTTCAAACCAGGTTGGTCCTTACAGAAATTCAAAAGTTAGTTGACACCTTTAAAAGTCTTCAAATCACCTTCTGTGATTTACAAAGATTATGAAAAATTGAAAAAAAGTCATGTAGACCAGGTTTGATCATAAAATAAGTGCTTCGTGTATACATTCTGGTTATTTATTGTTTATCATTTGAGAAACTAGTTAGTATAATATTTGTTGTAAATATATTTATTATGCTATTGTTGTTATGGATACACACTTCCGTATGTTTTGTTTAATGAACTCATTTTGTAAAGCCTGAATCAAGGTCTGACCCTCCACCACTTTGCAGAAGGCCCCATGGACATTAAACGTAAATTTAGTCACTAAAGCAATGTATCGAAGGGTTTTCTATGAGTAGTTCTGGCACAGTGCCAATAACTTACTTTCAACTTATTGAAAAACAGTTTATAATGAAAAGGAAATTGTCAAGGACTTGATGAGATGAGAACTCACTTAAAGGAGGAATCAAGGTATAGGGACTGGAGAATCTGAAATAAAATGGATAGCAAGGACATAGAATTAGAACAGTCCATTTTGCATTCAGGTGAAGTATGACGGAGTCTGGGAATGTTTCTCCAGAGATAGTGCAACACAGAGATTAATTTGGAAACATCTGCACCCAGGCCTGTACCAATCCTTTGAAAAGATTTTTCCTTCCCATTTCATGCCCGTACTTTTAGATGCTAGCTCACCTGCAAAGAGAAGGTTGTGTCACTCTTATTTTGTGTTAGATCTAGCTGACAAATTTAAATAGATCAGAACTAGAATGTGGGGAAAGTAAAATGACAGAAATGGATCAAAATTTTTTTTTGAGTGTGCTACGGCACAATGCATTACAATTTAACAACGGGTTACCCTTCTCTATCTCTCTGGACATAACAGAGTGACACTTTAATTTCATGTAATCTTTTGTTTTGCAAATGGATGGTGCTGCTGTCATGATAATGTCTCTTGCCTAAGCTAATACAAGACCTGTCAGGGAAATTGGGCTCGTGCTTGCTCTGTTTAGGTTTTCCAGGCATGGAAGTTGCCTAGCCAATGACTACTGGCAAAATGGAAAGTTGTTTGTGTTTTGGTGGAACAGTATTGCACCTCCTTTCTTTCAGTACTTCTACCAGCTGGTGCCTGCCCACCCAGCCTGAACATTGAGACATATGTTCTACGTGTGGCATACAGGCTTGAAGTTGGGCTCACAGGAGTTCCCATCCCTGGCAGTAATGTGTTACAGATCAGTCAGGGATCCTGAGTTGCAGTGGCAACATGTGCATTGTTGATTGGAGCTAAGGATCGTAATGGAGGTGAGGCTGATATGGGTTAGATGGATTTGCAGGTTGATAATCATTCTGTTTGACCGTGTTATAAACATAAATACTCCGTCATCAAATCATGGTTGGGACTTGAACTCCTAGCTTTTGATTCAGTAGCAAGCATGCTATCCATTCCACCACCAAACTTCCTATGTCCACACTTTGCACTAGTTACTAAGCACATCATGTCCTGTGATATCTGTGAAGACAACTCTTTTAAAGAAGGAGGAAAGCAGGCCTAAATATAATGCAAATCACTCTTGTGTTCCAACAACACTCAAGAAGCTTGACACCATCCAGGACAAAGCAGCCCACTTGATGGACACCACATCCACAAACATTCACTTGCAAGTTCCCCTTCAAGCCACTCACCATCTTGACTTAGAAATATACCATCATTCCTTCACAGTCACTGGGTGAAAATCCTGGAATTCCCTCCCTAATGGCATTATGGGTCAACCTACAGTATGTGGACTTCAGTAGCTCAAGAAGACAGCTCACTACCACCTTCCGAATTGGAGCCAGGCAATAAGTGCTGTGTCATGTGATGCCCATGTCCCATGAGTGAATAAAACAAAGCATAATTCTGCCTCCATACAAACTATTTGGATGAGAAGTTATTCAAAGCTTCAATCAAATGCAATCAAACTCAGAAATACAAAAAAGATTTTTTTTTTGTTCTGGTTACTGAATATTCCACACATTTTAATCCATTGCCTCATTATGAAGAGCACGGAATACTGTATGAATAGGTAAAATAAAGGTGTTACGTTGGCTGAGTGACACCTCAGACTGCTGTAGTTAGTGATGATCTGGGATAGTTGGACATCATAAACCTGTGGCACAAAGTAGGTAGAACTGAAATCATACTGTCAAACACACAGATGATATTTTACAACTATATTTGCTTCCTGGCTTTTCCATAAAAGAGTATTTGAAACTAACAAAATTGGTTTTACTATTATTTGTTGTTAATGAGATGTGATACCATGGTTAAAATATACATTTTGATGAGAGATACATCCTGAAAATAAAAGTACAGTCAGTTATGTAATATTGTGCTGGTATTTATTTGCTGCAGTCACTATTTTCAAATGATCCAGAACCAAATGTAAGCACAGAGAAAAGGAAATAACTAGCAGAGGCTAATTCAGCAGTGTGACAATTTTTCATCTCTCTTTGGACTCAATTTGGTTTATTCTCGCGTAGGATTTTACGCTTTCAGCTGCGGTGACAGGATGGCCTGGCAGAAACGTCTTACGTACGGGAGACTTGTCACAGTGAATTTCTCCATCGCTGATTTCAGGAGGACTCGTCCGACAAATGAGCCAAAAGGGAGCAGAGATGACAGGGGCGAGATGGTGAGAAACGTGAACACTGCAGCACCAGGGGACAGGAGACTGGTGGGAAGGCTTACCGTCCTGCCAGAGTGTGCAGTCAACTTGAACTGAAGCTGCAGGCGATGTTCAATGTGCCTGTCTGAGCACATTGCAGACACTAAGAGGCTGGGCTCCTGTATCTAACACCAATCCTGAATTCATGGAATTAAATCTCTAGGCAACCGATTCTGTTTTCCTGCTGATGGGGGCCTTGTCCCTTTGTGAACATACTGAAGCCGTATTGAATACCTGGATCCCTGGCATAGCTCATTCTAAATATATGCTAAAATTCATGAATTTTAACAATATCCATGATAATTTTCTTTTAAGCCAGCTCTCCCAATACAGGGCACTTGTCATGCCCAGTTTTCTTTAAATGTCAGGGGAGGATGAGGCTTGTGAATGGATATTTGAGTAAGACCAGGTCAGCTGCAGATTTCACGTGGTGTCAGAAATGACGTTCCTCTTTAGCAGCAGAAACAGTTCAATTATTTGAGGGTGGCCAAAGCCAGCCTTTTCGGTTCCCATCAACCTGTTCAGAAATGCTATGAAGCACTACCATTCTACCACAACAGCCCTAACTAAACAATTAATTATAACATTTTCTTCACTTATGACAAGTGCATATTTGATAATTAACCTGTTTGGAAATGCCATTCTGCAAGTCTCCTGGCTCAGAGACACTATCATTGCAACATAACAACCCCCTAATATTAACCGTTTACATTTGGAAAATGAGTTTCACTCTCTGTGCCTATTATCTGGCTACATTTTCTGATGTAGTTTTCTCACCCACTGCCTACAGTGCTATAATAAACCTGGCAGCATGTGTTCTGAAGCAGAGTCTTACCTGACTTGAATCTTTCATTCTCTCTCCACAGGTGCTGTCAAACCTCCTGAGATCCTTCAGCATTCTCTGTATTTGTTTCTGATGTTAGCATCTGCAATATTTTGCCTTTGTTACTGTGTTAAATCTATTCATTTTACCTTTACACAATTTATGCTGGATACCCAGAACTTATGAGGGCCTCTTCTTTGTACAGTTCTGCAACAAATTGCCACATTAAATCTGAACCAAACCTTGAGATATAGTGAAAAAGGTGTGTTGTATTCCCAGGTCCACTCTGGGATGAACTCTGCTTGTTCTGCTAGCTCGTCGACTCATAGAGTCATACAGCATGGAGACAGACCCTTTGGTCCAAGCTGACCATGTTCCCAAACCAAACTAGCCTGACCTGCCAGCATTTGGCCCATTTCCATCCAAACCTTTCCTACTCTTATACTTATCCAAATGTCTTTTAAATGTACCTACATCCACCACTTTCTCTGGCTGTTCATTCCACACACAAACTACTTTCTGTGTAAAAATGTTGCACCTCATGTCCTTTTTAAAAGACTTCTCCTCTCACCTTAAAAATATGCCCTCTGGTTTTGAACTCCATCACCCAACAGAAACGACCCTTGCTATTCACCTTTTCTATGCCTACTCATGATTTTATAAACCTCTGTAAGGTCCCCTCTCAACCTCCAATGCTCCAGTGAAAAAAGTCTTTATAACTTAAATCTTCCATTCCTGGCAACATGCTGGTCAATCTTTTCTGAACCCTCTCAATTTTAATGATATTCTTCCCATAGAAGGGTAACTGGTTGATATCTTGGCAGAATTTACTCAAAGAGCCTAGAACTCCTGGAATTTCTTTGTGGTTTCTGGGCTGCCCAGGATTCTCTGAATGGATCTCTTAGCTATTATAACCGTTTATGTGCCAGATCAATTATAATTCAGTTGGCTGATTGGTTGCCTTTTGATGCAGAGTGATGCCTACAGTGTGGGTTCAATTCCTGTTTCAGCTATGGTTGCCATGAAAGACTCTCCTTCCTAATCTCTCCTCTTGCCTCAGATACAGGTTAAACCACCACCAGTAATCTCTCTCTAATGAGAGATTGGCACTATGCAAACTTCAATATTTGCTATGAAATTTTGTAAGCAAAAACTAAAAATAAACATCCCAGTTCCAATAACTTCATCATATTTTTTATTTTTTGCTGTGTTCCATTGTTCATTGCAAATCCTGTATTTGTCCCTAGGCAGTTTGGAATCAGTCGCTCTTGACAGACTGATAGCACTTGTTGCAGATGGGTATTTTGACAACGTTTAGAAGTAATTTGGATATTTATTTATAATTGTTATGTTATAAAATTGGAAATGGGTTAGGGTACCCCTTGCAGCCACTGATACAGAAAGGAAAATAGATGCTTCAAAGAGTCAAACATCCTTATTGATTACCATAATGACTATAAACTAATTATAATTATGCTTTAGGTTAACAGTTAGCCTCTGCCAACTAATGAATTGTCTATAACTTGCAGACCCTTGCTTTGGTCTTCGTTGCAAGAGGTTTGACATTCAGAACTTCAGAGACCTTACTGTAGTTGTACAAGGTCTTGGTGAGACCCCAACTTTACTTTTTTTATTTATTCATTTGTGGATGTGGGAAACTTACTGGCCAGCATTTATTGCATGTCTCTAATTTCCCTTGAGAAGGTCAAGGTGGTGAGTTGCCTTCTTGAATCACTGCAGTCTATGTACTGTAGGGAGAGAGTGCCGTTAGGGAAGGAATTCCAGGATTTTGACCCAGTGATAGTAAAGGAATGGTGATATGTTTCCAAGTCAGGCTGGTGACTGGCTAGGAGGGGGACTTGCAAGTGATGGCATTGTCCTTGTCCTTCTTGATGGAAGTGGATGTGAGTTTGGATGGTGCTGTCTAAGGATCTTTGGTGAATTTCTACAATGCATCCTAAAGCTAGTACACACTGCTACCGAACGTTGTTGGTGGAGGGAATAGTTGCTTGTGGATGTGGAGCCAACCAGGTGGGCTGTTTTGTCCTGGCTGGTGTTAAACTTCTTGAGTATTGTTGGAGTTGTACTCATTCAACCAAGTAGGGAGTATTCCATCCCACTCTTGTGCCTTGTAGATGATGGTCCAGGCTTTGGGGTCAATATCATGGCTCAGTGCCCATCGAATGGTGGAGTGGGCTCAAAGAGCCTAATAGCCTATTTCTGCTCTTGCTTCCTTTATTTTTATGCTATATCCACCCTGTTTTACTTTGCCTTTTTTCAACCTTGTCTTATTTTGCAAGTGATGTAGAAATGATCTCTGGTACAAAGCAAATCAAGGAATCAAAGGGATTCCAAGTACTGCTGACATGTTCCAGGAATCCCAGGCTTCTCCCCAGTGATGGGAGTGCCTGCCCCAACAATGACAGACATTTCACCAAGAGAAAGCTCACAATCTCACACAAGACTAAATTATTTTAAGAATGGACCAGGGAGTACTACATCTTTTCTTCAGATTAATTTTCCAATTGCATTTTGATCTTTGGAATTATTTCTGAATAAATTCCAACCTGAAATCACTGTCTGTGTGGAGTTTTCACATTCCCCCTGTGGGTTTCTGCTGGGTACATCAGTTTCCTGGCACAAGTCTAAAAATGTACAGGTTAGGTGGATTGGCCATGCTAAATTGTTCTGTAATGTCCAGGGATGTTCAGCTTAGGTGGATTAGTCATGTGTACTCAGTGACTATGCAGGGTTACAGAGACAGTTTGTGGGGTTGGATCTGGTTGTAATACTCTTTGGATGGTTGGTGCAGATCTGATGGGCTAAATAGCCTCTTTCCGCACTCTGGTGTTTATATGGATTCTAGGAGGTGAGTTACTCCCAGTATTCTCAGTGTCTGACCTGCTCTTATAGCCACTGTATTTATAAGTTCAATTCAATTGAGTTCTGGTCAATGGTAACTCCCAGGATGTTGACTGTGCGGGGATTCAGTGATGATGGAAAAGCACAGCAGGTCAGGCAACATCCAAGGAGCAGGAAAATTGACATTTCGGGCAACAGTCCTTCATCAGGAATGAAAGGCTTTTGCTCAAAACATCAATTTTCCTGCTCCTTGGATGCTGCCTGACCTGCTGTGCTTTTCCATCACCAGTTCAAACTTGACTCTGATCTCCAGCAACTGCTGTCCTCACTTTCGCTTAGGGGATTCAGTGACGTCAACTCCACTGAATGTAAAGAGGCAGTGGTTAGATTGTCTCTTATTGGAGGTGGTCATTGCCTGGTCTTAGTATGGCATGAATGTTCCTTGGCATTTGTCAGCCTCAGCCTGGCTATTGTCCAGATCTCATTGCAGACGGACTGCTTCAGTGTTTGAAGAGTCATGAATGGCGCTGAACAATTTGCAATAGTCAGCGAACGTCCCCACTTCTGACCTGATAATGATGTATTGTTTGTAGTTTTGGTCTTCCTACCCAAGACGGGATATAGCTGCCACAGAGGGAGTGCAGCAAAGCTTCACTGACTAGGCTGATACCAGGGATGGCAAAACTGTCATAAAAGGATAGATTTGTTCAACTGGGCCTTTATTTTATAAAGTTCAGAATGATGAGATGGAATTCTAACAGGGCCAGTCAGACTAGATACAGTGAAAATGTTTCCCCAGTTTGAAGAGTCCAGAAGGAGGTGTCACAATCCCAGAATAGAGGGTAGGCCATTTGGCACTGAGATGAGGAAACATTTCTTCACTCAGAAGGTTATCAACGTTTGGAATGTATTATCACAGAATGCTGTTGAGGTTTGGTCACTGAGTACACTTGAGAAACAGATTGATAAATTTTTAGATGTTAGAGGCATCAAGAGTATGGAGAGAAAGCAGGATATGACATTGAGATGGGTGATCAACCATGATCATATTTAAATGAAATTCCTTACAGAATGGAAACAGGCCCTATGGTCTACACCAACCCACCGAAAAGTAACCCACCCAGACCCATTCACCTACCCTATATTTACTCCTGACTAATGCAGATAACACTATGGGCAATTTAACACGGCCAATTCACCTGACCTGCACGTCTTTTGGATGTGAGAGGAAACAGACACAGGGGGAATGTGTAAACTCCACCCAGGCAGTCGCCCGAGGCAGGAATTGAACCCGGATCCCTGGTGCTGTGAGGCAGCAGTGCTAATCACTGAGCCACGTGCTGCCCCAATGAACGGTGGAGTGGGCTCAAAGGGCCTAATGGCCTATTCCTGCTCTTGCTTCCTTTACTTTTATGCTATATCCACCCTGTTTTACTTTGCCTTTTCTCAACCTTGTCTTATTTTGCAAGTGATGTAGAAATGATCTCTGATCATGCTGGTACAAAGCAAATCAAGGAATCAAAGGGATTCCAAGTACTGCTGATATGTTCCAGGAATCCCAGACTTCTCCCCAGTGATGGGAGTGCTGCCCCAACAATGACAGACATTTTACCAAGAGAAAGCTCACAATCACACACAAGACTAAATTATTTTAAGAATGGACCAAGGTATACTGCATATTTTATTTTTTTCAGATCAATTTTCCAATTGCATTTTGATTTTTGGAATTATTTCTGAATAAATTTGGATTTTGGATACTTGAGATGCAATAGTACAGTGATGCAGGGGACAATTTTAATTTGTCCACCAGTATGGATGGTAGCAGAGAGTATTAAACAGAGTGGGCGAGGTGGAAGGTACAAAAGCAGCATGCTTGCATGTTTTCCTGTAGGCTAAACATACCCCCGTGCTTTCTGTTGTCATTGGGTTGTCAGAGATGGCAAGCAACTGGATTCATTGTTTACAAAATATCATTTTGTAAAGTGTTGTCATTACTTTCAGTTGCAATGCTGTTTGTTGTGGGAGAGATAAATAATTTTCACCAGTGTATAGATAAATGGATGTTCACATGAGATAAGCCCTCATGCTATGGATACATGTAGGAGAGTATATTCCAGTATACGAATACAGGCAGCTGGTAATGGGAGTAATGACATTGAGTACCAGCAGCACGACCCTGGGACTGAGTTGCAGCCTTGATTCACTGACAGCAACTCATGGTTGCATGAAATATACACTGAATAATTTATAGTTTCAAATAAAGTTTTGTCTACTTTGTAATTGCTTTGTGGCAAAGAGTGAGTGCACTGTCGAGATTAGCTGAAAAACTTTTCTGTGCTTAAAATAGAAAATTGCATAGCTGAGGATCATTATAATTTTTGTTTTGTAAAGTTATGAACAAATTAATTTTGAAAGCCCTCAGTTGTGAGTAGCCTGCAGTCAGTACTGAGTCCTGCTGATTCCTTTGATGAGGTTGGCAATTGGGGCAGAGAAATTAGCAAACCCCATTAAAAGAGGAGTTACAATAAAAGAACAAGTTGCATTGAAGGCAAATGTGAAATAAAAACAAAATGTGCTGCAATTATACAGCAGGACAGGACATCTACAGAGAGAAAAACATTGTTAAAATCCTGGATCTCATGCCTGCCTTGCTGGGGCTGGGTTAGTAAATAGGTCGGTCTGAGGGGTTGGTGGCAGTCTACATTAACAACCGTACTTCATATAATTAACATATAATTACCATTTGTTTGTTGTCATAGGTAGCGTTCTAAATGAAGACTTTATAAATACTTTGTGTCAGTGTGCATTAAGAGGATGTTGGCAGCTTCAAAGTGAATAGCACCCAGGATCAGATGAAATGAATCCCAGGCTGTAAAACGAGGCAAGGCAGGGGATAGCAAGGTGATGGCAACAATAACATTCAATTCCTCTCTGCTCACAGGAGACTGGAATATAGCCATTGTTGTACCGTTATTCAAAACGTGCGTAAAGAATAAGGCAGGAAAATGCATGTCAGTCAGTCCAACCTCTGTGATGGCTGGAAGAACACAGCAAGTCTCTTTTGGGTGTATCAAACAGTCTCTCTTCCGCCATTACATCATTGACTGCATCAATGCGGCATCTTGTACCTGGGCTGAACTGGAGCAGTGTGTCGACTTTGCCCACAATTTCCACCCCGCCCCACCCTTTCTGGACATCACCATCTCTATCTCCGGCGACAGTCTCCACATGTTTACTACAAACTCACAGACTCCCATAATATTCCAAGCTTTTCACCACTTTATCATCCACGCAGCCCTCCACCGCACCACCTCCATTTCTTGTTCCACTGCTCGAAATCCCCCCGATGCAATAAAGACAGAGTCCCCCTTGTCCTCATCTACTGACCCACCAGTCTCTGCATCCAACGCATCATCCTTAAACACTTCCGCCAACTCCAACTAGACCCCACTACCATGAACATCCTTCCCTCCCAATCCCTTCCTACCTTCCACAAGGACCGGTCCCTTTGACAGTCCTTGGTTTGTGTCATTCTCTCCACCAACGCCTGCGACCCCCCAGGTACCTTCCCCTGCAACCAGAAAAGATGCAAAACTTGCCTGTATGCCACCCCCTCACCTCCAACCAGAGCCCCAAACAGTCTTTCCAGGTGAGGCAGAGGTTCACCTGCCTCTCTTCCAACCTAGTTTACTACATCAGTGTGCTCCCAGTGTGGTCTTCTCTACATCGGGTAGACTGAGCGTAAAATTAGGGAACAGTTCGCCAAGCGTCATAGCCGAGCCCGCAGGGGCCGACCGGACCTCTCAGTCACCACCCATTTTAACTCTCCTTCCCACTCCCTTTCCAACATGGGCACCCTTGCTCTCTTCCATTGCCACAGTGAATCAGACGGCAAATTAGAGGAACAACACCTCAACTTGCGCCTGGGCAGCCTACAACCTGGAGGACTCAACATTGGGCAAGCTATTGGAAGCAATTTTGAGGGACAGAATTAACCTGCATTTGGAGAGACGGTAATTAATCTAGATCAGTCAATATGTTTGTGTTAAGAGGAGGTCATGTCTGACCAAATTGATTGAATTTTTTTAAGAGGTAACCAGGTGTGTAGATGAGGACAATGTATTCAATGTAGTCTTATGGAATTTCAGCAAGGCTTTTGATCAGGTCCTGCACAAGAGACTGATACTACACTTGATCAAACTGATAGTAAAGGTAAGGACCGATGGTATCCAAATAAATTTGGCAAATTTGATCCAGATTTGGCTCAGTGACAGGAAACAGAAATGTGAGGATTGAAGGGTGTTGCTGTGACTGGAAGCCTGTGTCAAGTGGGTCCCACAGGAATCAATGCTGAAGTCATTGCTGCTTGTAATATGCAAGTGATTTACACTTGAATGTGGGAGGGCGGGTCAGTAAGTTTACAGATGATACAAATATTAATAAGGTGGCAAATATTGAAGAGGATACCCTTAGATTACAGGAGGATAACTTTAGATTACAGGAGGATAGACAGTCTAGTCAAATGGGGTGCTCCATGAAAAATAGAATTCAATCTGGATAAGTGTGAGGTGATGCATTTGGGCAGGACAAACAAGGTAAGGGAATATATGATGAATGATAGGACCAACAAAGCATCGAGGATCAGAGGGACCTTGGTGTGTGTATACACCCGTCCCTTAAGGTAACGGGACAGATAGATAAACTGGTTAAAAAGGCTTACAGGATACTTGCCTTAATTAGCCGAGGAGCAGGGAGGTTGTGCTGGAACTGTATAAAATGTTGGCTCGGCCACAGCTAGATTATTGTGTATAGTTCTGGAATCCTCATTAGAAGAGGGATGTGATTGCACAGGAGAGGGTGCAGAGAAGGTTTACCAGGATGTTGCCAGGTATAGACAGTTTCAGCTATGAAGATAGATTGTATAGATTGGGGTTGATTGGATAGACCAGGGTGCTTTCCTTAGAACAGAGGAGACTGAGGGGGTGGTGGGAGCACATACTTGAGTTTTATAAATTATGACAGGCATAGATAGGGTAGGCAGGAAGGAACTTACCCTCTTGGTGAGTGGAGCAATGACTGGAGACATAATTCTAAGGTAGATGGCAGGAGATGTGAGGCAAAGCTTTTTCACTTGCTCGATGCTGGGAATCTGGATTTCCCTGCCTGCAAGGGTGATAGGGCTAAAAAACCTCAACATGTAAGAAGCATTTAGACGTGCACCTCTGTTGCAAAGCCATGCAAAACTATGGGCCAAGTGTTGGAAGATGGGATTAGAATAGTTAGGTAGTTGTTTATGACAGGTACAGACCTAATGGGCCAAAGAACGTTTTCTTTGAGCTGTAGATCTCTCTTTGACTTTTAACGTGCTGTCTGAATGTATTAGTGCTGATACTGAACCTTTAGGTTTGAATTTATCAACCCCAACCTCTGTTGTTATGCTTTTGAGTTTGAATTATCATTTGATCAAAGGTATTTTTTATCAGTCTGTGTGGTGGATTTTCAGTTTATTAACATCATTAGAGCCATTTCATTTTTACTCATCTCCTACTACTTACTGTCCCACATACTGTCTGTGGTAACTTAACAAGAGGTAGATGATTATAACATACATGAGAAATGATTCACAATGAAATAAAAATAGAAAATGCTGGAGAAACTCAGCAGGTCTGGCAGCCTCTGTGGAAAAAGAAACAGCATTGACATTTTGAGTACAACATGACTCTCCTTCAGAACTGAGCTAATTCTGTTTGTCTCTCCACAGCCTCTGCAGGACCTAATTAATTTTTAAATGTTTCTATTTCAGATCTCTAGTATCCTCAGTATTTTGCTTTCATAATGACCCACAATATATTTTCTGCTCTTTCTGGAGTTCTTCAGCTGAAAGTAGATCTGATCTACAGTGCCATGATCTCCACCCTGGGTAGGGCAAGAAGGCAGGTACTGAATCCATCACTTACCAAACAAGGATTGAACCCGATGTTGTGGGCACCAATCTGATGTGGCAACATACAATTTATAGCCTGGAACTATGGTTCCAAATTCTTTTTAGTATGTGGCTGATCAGGACCAGGATCAACTACAATTATTATCGTTTGACATCAGTGTATGTTGGAAGCACTTACAAGTTAGTCCTCAATCTGTTTGGTGGTCTTATCAACACACCTTCCTCAACTGCCAACCTGGAGTGGGACCTGAACCCAGAGTTTCTGGCTCAAAGTTAGGAATGTTAAAACTACACCATAATTCCATTGTAATGGACTTTCTGGCCTCACTATATCCTATCTTCCCACCACAAAATGTGGCAGAAGATAAGGGAAATTGTATGGAAATAGGCAAGAACAGTATATTCCTAACCCTGTCGTTTTACAGAGATGGTTATTGAGTGTCCATTTCAATGAAGTTGGAAGGTACTTAGTTGGCATACTTAAGGGGTGTTGGTGGTTTAATGGTGATGTCAACCAGAATAATAATCCAAAGGCCCAGAATAATACTGCAGGGCTTGAAGTTCAAGTCCCACTATGGCGGCTGGTTAAAATTAATTGATAAACTTTGAATATACAACCGACATCAGCATTGATGCCATAAACTTTAGGGAATGATATCTGCCATTCTTACCTGGTCTGTCCAAATGTGACTCAAGTTGACAGTTATGTGGTTGACTCTTAACTGCACCCTGAAATGGCCTAGCCAGCCACTCAGTCAAGAGCAACTAAGGATGAGAAAAACATGCTGGAACTTGGGAAAACTGCAGAGTGCAGGAATATGAAATACTCATAGAATCCCTACATTGTGGAAACAGGCCATTCAGCCCATTAAGCCCACACTGACCCTCTTGAGGGCATCCCACCCAGACTCAATCCTTCTCTTCATTTTCCATGGCTAACCCACATAACTGGTCACTATGGGCAATTTAGACAAACAGGAGGCTGGAAGAACACAGCAAGCTCAGCCGCATCAGGAGGTGGAGAAGTTGACATTTCAGGTGTAACCCTTTTTCAGCACTTGGGGGTGTGTTTAAGGGGAGCTGCAGATGATGGCAGGGGTCAGGATGGTGAAGTGGGATTAGTGAAGACAGACAGAGAGTAACACTCAGTTAGTCAATGGGAGGAATTAATCTGTTTGGTGGCAGGGAGGAGTGGAAGGGAGGGGGAGCAGGTGGGAAGGGAGTTGGGGGATGGAAAAGGAGGTTATTTGAAATTGGAGAACTCAATGTTGAGTCGTCTGGACTGTAGGCTGCCCAGACGGAAGATGAGGTGGTGTTCCTCCAATTTGTGGAGTGCTTCATTGTGGCAATGGAGGAGGCCAAGGATGGTCATGTCAAAAAGGGAGTGGGAAGGGGAATTAAAATGGGCGGTGACTGGGAGGTCCGGTCGGCTCATGCGGGACTGGCTGAGATGCTCGGCGAGCTACAGTCATAGAGTCATAGAGATGTACAGCATGGAAACAGACCCTTCAGTCCAACCTGTCCATGCTGACCAGATATCCCAACCCAATCTAGTTCCACCTGCCAGCACCCGGCCCATATCCCTCCAAACCCTTCCTATTCATATACCCATCCACATGCCTTTTAAATGTTGCAATTGTACTAGCCTCCACCACTTCTTCTGGCAGCTCATTCCATACACGTACCACCCTCTGCGTGAAAAAGTTGCCCTTTAGGTCTCTTTCATATCTTTCCCCTCTCAACCTAAACCTATGCCCTCTAGTTCTGGACTCCCCCACCCCAGGGAAAAGACTTTGCCTATTTATCCTATCCATGCCCCTCATAATTTTGCAAACCTCTATAAGGTCACCCCATAGCCTCTAAAGCTCCAGGGAAAACAGCCCCAGTCTGTTCAGCATCTCCCTATAGCTAAATCCTCCAACCCTGGCTACATCCTTGTAAATCTTTTCTGAACCCTTTCAAGTTTCACAACATCTTTTCTTTAGGAAAGAGATTTGCATGCAATATTCCAACAGTGGCCTAACCAATGTCCTGTACATGACCTCCCAACTCCTGTACTCAATACTCTGACTAATAAAGGAAAGCATACCAAATGCATTCTTCACTATCCTATCTACCTGTGACTCTATTTACAAGGAGCTATGAACCTGCACTCCAAGGTCTCTTTGTTCAGCAACACTCCCTAGGACCTTACCATTATGTGCATAAGTCCTGCTAAGATTTGCTTTCCCAAAATGCAGCAACTTGCATTTATCTGAATTAAACTCTATCTGCCACTTCTCAGCCCATTGGCCCATCTGATCAAGATCTTGTAACCTCAGGTAACCTTCTTCACTGTCCACTACACCTCCAATTTTGGTGTCATCTGCAAACTTACTAACTGTAGCTCTTATTTATTAAGATTAGATTAGATTAGATTACTTACAGTGTGGAAACAGGTGCTCGCATCCAAATCATTTATATAAATGATGAAAAGTAGAGGATCCAGCAACGATCTGTGTGACATTCCACTGGTCACAGGCCTCCAGTGTGAAAAACAACCTTCCACCATCACCCTCTGTCTTCTACCTTTGAGCCAGTTCTGTATCCAAATGGCTACTTCTCCATGTATTCCGTGAGATCTAACCTTGCGAACTAGTTTCCCATGGGGAACCTTGTCGAACGTCTTACTGAAGTCCATATAAATCACATTTACCGCTCTGCCCTCATCAATCCTTTCTGTTACTTCTTCAAAAAACAGGTTTCACTGTATCTCATTACGTGACAACACACACACACAGTGATGCCCACCTTCTTCACTGAACACCTGTACCCACACATCCCCTTACACATCCAGCCCTCCCCACTGACATCTGACACTACAAACCACAACCACCTCCAGCAACTGGCCCCTAAAGCAACATCCTAACCTAAATTCCACACTCTCATGAACCCCAATATTGCTAATCCATTTCTACTTAACCATCCACTGCTAGCCTATTCCCTCAATAATTTTCCAACCTGTACTCTGCTATCAAGCAATCCTATGTACTCACCCAGCTACCAACTGACTTAACCACTCCATAACCCGTCACCCTACTATCCCGACTGACCTATCTCTGACCTGACAACCTGACTCTACCATCCTCCACCCTAACCTCTCACCTATTACATTACACACTTATTCTCACTCTGTAGCTTGTCAAAGGGGGCTTGGAACATTTAAAGCTTGTTTACTTGCTACAATATTGCACCTATTGCAATAAAAAAACGGTCTTGTGTTCTGCGATGATGCTCCACACAGTTCCCTGAGAGGTTTGCTGTGTAGCTTGAATTTGGGGTGAGTTCTGCATCAGAAGACAGATTAAACAGGTAATGTTTTTTTCTGAAGCGAACTGGGAAATTTGGATTCTGATCAAGATCAGTAGACTTGGGCCCTTGGCTTTCAAGCCTATATCCTTACTTTCCCCGGTATTTCTAACTTGATGCTCAGGTGGGCCAGCTAAGTTGGTTTTGGAGAGAACCCACAGAGACGCAATATGATGTAACCATTTGATGATTCTTCAAGTCAGGCCTTCCCTGGCCCTTCCCCTCCTTATCTCTGAAATTTCCTCCATGGTAACTGCCCCACTTCTAATTCTGACCTCTTGATCCTTCCTGATTTTAGTTACTCCACTATTGGTGGTACAGACACTAACCTCTAGAATTCCCTTGGTATACTTCACTGTCTCTCTACCACATTTTCCTCCTTTAAGACACTCTTTGGTACCTAAATCATTGTCTAAATGTCTCATTATCTTTCCCAATAGCTCATTTGGTGTCATTTTTGTCTCTAAAGCTGCTTTAAAGCACCTTGTGTCGTTTTGTTAGGTTAAAGACAGTATATTGGCCCATCATGGAAAGCATGAGGTTTTGATACTCTGGGTGGGTTAAGTATCATGCACAAGTTGCATTGTTAGGAGCTGGAATTATTCCTTGAGGTTATCTAAGAACTCAGTCGATCTGTAGAGCTCATTTACTGCAGCTTACTGATTGCAATGAATACACTGTAGGTGTGACACTGTAACCTTACACTCTCAATGGGGAACAGTAATTGCAGGATATGTGGGACAGAGATAGCCGGTCCCCAGTCTCTGAACCACAAGTGCATCGCTTTGCTCAGCCAGTCACAGGATCAATCCTTGAAACTGATGAAACTAAGCAATTTAAGAAAAGGCATTTACAGTAATTAAACTGTTCTCATTTCCTCCACTGAACGATAAAGCCAGAATATCTGTCGGGATTTTGGGAAAGCAAATTAAAAGTTACACCAAAAAGTCTGAGATGCAGAGCTTGGTAAAATAACAATAAACATTTTTTTATGAATAATAAATTTAAAAATACTTTTAAAATGTAGATGATTTTTGTAACCATAAAATCTTTGAAATACAGTCCTTTTCTCAACCTGTGCTGTCTGATGATAATTTAACCATCAATTTATTTTAACAATTACAAATTGTCATTCAGGAATCTTCTGCATCCTTTCCGGTATATAGGAAAGTTTGCAATATTATAACCAATGGATCCACTATCTCTGCAGCCACTTCCTTGAAGAATTTAAGCTGGAGACCATCATGGATTGGGGACTTGTCTACCTTCAATCCCAATAGTTTGCTCATACTTCTTTTCCCTAGAGATGATGATTGTTTCAAGTTCTTCCGTTTCTATAATCTCTGCATTACCTGTTACCGTTGGGAATAAAGGTCTAACCTCTTTAGCTGTTCTCGATCAGTCTCGAAGGGACAAGACAGAGGGTGTTGGTGGAGGGCTGTTTTCAGACTGGAACCCTTGCCACAAGGATCGATGCTGGGTCCACTACTTTTCATCATTTATATAAATGATTTGGATGTGAACATAGGAGGTATAGTTAGTAAGTTTGCAGATGACACCAAAATTGGAGGTGTATGGACAGCAAAGAAGGTTATCTCGGAGTACAACAGGATCTTGATCAGATGGGCCAATGGGCTGAGGAGTGGAAGTTGGAGTTTAATTTAGATAAATGTGAGGTGCTGCATTTTGTAAAAGCAAATCAGAGGAGCACTTTACCATTCACTGAATGGTAAAGTCCTGGGGACAGTTGCTGAACAAAGTGATCTTGGAGTTTAGGTTCATACTTTCTTGAAAGTAGTCATGGGTAGACAGGATATTGAAGATATAGAGTCATAGAGATGTACAGCATGGAAACAGACTCCTCGGTCCAACTTGTCCATGACGACCAGATATCCCAACCTAGTTTAGTCCCACCCGGCCCATATCCCTCCAAACCCTTCCTATTCATATGCCCATCCAAATGCCTCTTAAATGTTGCAACTGTACTAGCTTCCACCACTTCCTCTGGCAACTCATTCCATACGCGTACCACTCTCTGAAAAAGCTGCACCTTAGGTCTCTTTTATATCTTTCTCCTCTCACCCTAAACTATGCCATCTAGATCTGGACTTCCGCATCCCAGGGAAAAGACTTTTTCTATTTACCCTATCCATGTCTTTAATGATTTTATAAACTTCTCTAAGGTCACCCCTCAGCCTCTGATGCATCAGGGAAAACAACCCCAATCTATTCAACCTCTCCCTATAACTCAAATCTTCCAAACCTGGCAACATCCTTGTAAATCTTTTCTGAACCCTTTCACATTTCACAACATCTTTCCGATAGGAAGGAGACCAAAATTGCGCACAATATTCCAAAAGTAGCTTAACCAACATCCTGTACAGCTGCAAAATTACCTCCAACTCCTGTACTCAATACTCTGACCAATAAAGGAAAGCATACAAAACGCCTTCTTCACTGTCCTATCTACCTGTGACTCTACTTTCAAGGAATTTTGAACCTGCACTCCAAAGTCTCTTTGTTCAGCAACACTCCCTAGGACCTCACTATTAAGTGTATAAGTCCTGCTATGATTTGCTTTCCCAAAATGCAATACCTCACATTTATCTAAATTAAACTCCATCTGCCACTTTTCAGCCCATTGGCCCATCTGGTCCAGATCCTGTTGTACTCTGAGGTAACCTTCTTCGCTGTCCACTACACCTCCAATTTTGGTGCAGTGTGCAGTGACCAAACTGTCCATAGTATTTCAGATATAGTCTCACTAAAATTATGTGCAATTATATCATTTCCACCATTTCAAACCCATAAGGTGAAATAAAAGCAAACACGTCATTCATCTTTCAAGCTGCTTGCCATATCTGTGTGGTATCTTCCTGCTTTGTGAACAAGCACATAAATTCTTCTGAACAGTGCCATTTACTAGTTTTCCCCCATTTAAAATATATTTTTGTTCATAAAACAGGTCAAGGTCGAATCCACACAATTATTTAAGAATTAAATGGATACTGCCATTGAACATAGAACATAGAACATTACAGCACAGTACAGGCCCTTTGGCCCTCGATGTTGCGCCAATCTGTGAAATTAATCTGATGCCCATCTAACCTATATCGTTCCATTATTATCCATATGTATGTCCAATGTCCATTTAAATGCCCTACTGTTGCAGACAGGCTGTTCCATGCCCCTACTACCCTTGGAATGAAGAAACTGCCCCTGATACCTGTCCAAAATCTATCACCCCTCAATTTAAAGCTATGTCCCCTCATGTTAGCCTCCCTATCCGAGGAAAAAGGCTCTCACTGTCCACCCTATCTAACCCTCTGATTATCTTTAGACATTTTGATTAAATCACCTCTCAACCTTCTTCTCTCCAACAAAAACAGTCTCAGTTCCCTCAGCCTTTCCTCATAAGACCTTCCTTCCATACCAGGCAACATCCTAGTAAATCTCCTCTGAACCCTTTCCAAAGCTTCCACATCCGTCCTATAATGTGGTGACCAGAACTGGATGCAATACTCCAGTTGCGGCCTTACCAGTGTCTTATACAGCTGAGACATGACCGCATGGCTCCGAAACTCAATCCCCCACCATAAAATGCCAACACACTATATGCCTTCTTAACCACCCTATCAACGGGGGTGGCAACTTTCAGGGATTTGTGCACCAGGACACCGAATGTTCATCTACACTGCCAAGAATTTTACCATTAGCCCAGTACTCTGCATTCCTGTTATTTCTTCCGAAGTTAACTATCTCATATTTTTCCACATTGAACTCCATTTGCCACTTCTCAGCCCAGCTCTGCATTTTACCTATGTCACTCTATAACCCACAACATCCTTCAACACTATCCACAATTCTGCCTACCTTCGTGTTATCTGGAAATTTACTAACCCATCCTTCTACGCCAACATCCGGATCATCTATAAAAATGACAAACAGCAGTGGCCCCAAAACAGATCCTTGCGGCACACCGCTGCTAACTGAGCTTCAGGATGAACATTTCCCATCAACCACCACCCACTGTCTTCTTTCAGCTAGCCAATTTCTGATCCAAACCTCTAAATTATCTTCAATCCCAAAACTCCCTATTTTGTACCAAAGTCTAAAGTGTAGAACCTTATCAAACATCTTACTGAAGTTCATATACACCACATCAACCGCTTTACCTTCATCCACCTGTTTTGTCACCTTCTTGAAGAATTCAATAGGTTAGTGAGGCACGACGTACCTTTTATAAAACCATGTTGACTATCCCTAATCAAATTATTCCGTTCCAGGTGATTATAAATCCTATCTCTTATAACCTTTCCCAACACCTTACTCACAACCGAAGTAAGGCTCACTGGCCTATAATTACCAGAGTTGTCCCAACTCCCCTTCTTAAACAAAGGAACAACATCCTCCAGTCTTCTGGCACTACTCATGTTGACAATGATGATGAATGGTGGAAAGGATACAGTTTGCTCAAAACATTGAGAAATCAAAGATAACGTTCGGGTCTGGTGACTTGTCTTTAGAACTTCATAGAGTATCCAGTTCTGAGGGAGGTTCATCTCAGATCCGAAACATTAACTTTGATTTCTCTTTAGAGTTGCTGCCTGACCCACTGAGCTCCTCCAGCAAAATCTGTCTTTGTTTCTGATTTACAGCATCCGTAGTTCTTTTGTTATTTTTTTGTTCAAAAAGTCGGTTCCAGTTCAAGAGTGTGCATATACATTATAACCAGTTACTGAGATGCAGTACAATGAAAGGACTACCATACGATCTGAATTCAGGCATTTTTTCTAATTTTTCTAAGACAAGTCAAGTCAATACTTCAGATACAAAATTGTTAAACTTTTATTTCATGGAGTAGCAGTGATGGATGGTTAATTCAATCTCACCTTTGACCTCAAAAGAAAAAAGGAAAAACATCTTCACAAACTTGTCTCCATCTCAAATGAACTTGCTTTGGGCATGAATTTTTTTTCTTTTAAAATCTATTTTAGGCCAAGTGTTACAGATAACGTTCAGATTCTCACCCAAGATTGTTTTTAGTCTTTTGTTTCAAAATATATTGCTTCTCAAGAGACTCTACTGCCATCCTCCCACATCCACCCAACACACTTCACCCTCACACTCACATTTAAATATAATCCGCAAAACAGATATAAATATATATTGTTCCTCACGTCATTCCATGGATGGACTCACCAGCAAGATAGCTACCAGTGAAGCTCTCTGCTAAGAGTAGATTTCTCACACTTACCTCATGAAAGACCTACATGAATATTTCATTGCAATGGAAGTGAAAACTTGTTGAGATACAATAGGTACGATGATGAATTGTTTAATACACTGATTAAAGATCTGGATGTGACAAAAGATCCATGTTTCCAAGAATTTTATCATGCTAAGTTGTGACATAAACCAAACTGGTTACAATATACATTCTAGGAGAAAGTGAGGACTGCAGATGCTGGAGATCAGAGCTGAAAATGTGTTGCTGGAAAAGCGCAGCAGGTCAGGCAGCATCTAAGGAGCAGTTGAATCGACGTTTTGGGCATGAGCCCTTCTTCTTCCTGAAGAAGGGCTCATGCCCGAAACGTCGATTCTCTTGCTCCTTGCATGCTGCCTGACCTGCTGCGCTTTTCCAGCAACACATTTTCAGCTACAATATCCATTCACCAATGTCCACGCAGCTTTTTAAAGCAAGAAAATTTACATTTTATTAAAGCACAACTTTCAACATAATTCAATCCTAAAAGCATTTATCTATCCAATGATTTCATATTATCAGTTTTTGCATCTTGATTATATTGCCCCCTTAATTTTCTATATTCAAAATGAAATTAATACATGCTCACTGAATTTGCCTCTGCTATCATGTGAATCAACAGAGCAAGGTGGAGGATAGCAATGATATAATACTTAGAGATGACATTGTTTCAGGCCATCAGAGTGTGGTATCAGTTTGGGTGGACATGTGGATTAATATGGGGAAAAAGTCACAAATGGGAGCGGTTTACAGGACTAACAATAACCACAATATGGGACTAGCTTTACAAGAAGACACTTTGGGTACCTGTGATAAGAAATAGAATAGAAATAAAAAAGGAATAGAAATTTATTGTCACCTGCACTTTTACATGAAAAATACAGTGAGAGGTTTTATACATTGCCCTATCACAACGCCTATGCTAATGACATAGGAATAAAAAAAATAAAATTAAGACAAAGTTGATCACAGTTCAGTTCACAGCTCCTAGGTCAGGGAAAGCCGCTTAAGAAATTATGAAATACCTAAAACACACAGCCAGGCCAAGATCACCAAGCCGCGCTGCTGGAAGCCTTTGCAGAAGTCTCCTTTGGCAGAGGCTTCCAGGCCAGGCCAAGACTGTCACTCCTGAACAAGACTGCCTGTGAGAATATATGGAAGTTGATGCTGAAGAGGACTTCCATATGAGGATGAGACATTCATGCTGGGACAAGACCACTACACCAAGCAGAGACCACCACAGCAGGCCAATGGAAACCACCCCATCGCTGGGCCAGGAGAGGCCTTTCACTGAAGCTGTTAAAAGGTAAGGTGAATCTTGATAATTACTATAATAACTGTCTCAGCTGGCTACTTGCAGACTTGGAGGGACTGCTCAGACTCCATCTAACTCACCTCAAACCTTTAATAACTGGAACACTGTAAGACTGTAAGAAATAGTAACAGAAGTAGGCCATTCAGCCCCTCAAGCCTATTCCAGCTTCAATACAGGATGTTAAGTATCACAGTTGATTTTAATCTATGTAAGAACCGGTAAAATCAGATTACTGGTGGTAGCTTGTATGAGGAGTTCATAGAATGTTTTCTTTATTGGTCAGAGTATTGAGTACAGAAGTTGGGAGGTCATGTTGCTGCTGTACAGGACATTGGTTAGGCCACTGTTGAAATATTGCGTGATATTTTGGTCTCCTTCCTTTCGGAAGGATGTTGTGAAACTTGAAAGGGTTCAGGAAAGATTTACAAGGATGTTGCCAGGGTTGGAGGATTTGAGCTATAGGAAGAGGCTGAATAGGCGAGGGCTGTTTTCCCTGGAGTGTTGAAGGCTAAGAGATTACCTTATAGAGGTTTGCAAAATCATGAGGGGCATGAATAGGATAAATAAACATGGTCTTTTCCCTGGAGTGGGGGAGTCCAGAACTAGAGGGCATAGGTTTAGAGTGAGAGGGGAAAGCTATAACAGGGAAATAAGGTGCAACGTTTTCATACAGAGGGTGGTGCGTGTATGGAATGAGCTGCCAAAAGAAGTGGTGGAGGCTGGTACAATTACAGTATTTAAAAGGCATGTGAATGGGGGTGGGGATGAAGATGATAGGTCAGAGAGGAGAGTGGAGTGGAGAGGTGGAAAGGAAGATAGGCAGGTAGGACAGGTCATGGGGACGGTGCTGAGCTGGAAATTAGGAATTGGGGTAAGGTGGGGTAAGGGGAAATGAGGAAACTGGTGAAGTCCACATTGATGCCCTGGGGTTGAAGTGTTCCGAGGCGGAAGATGAGGCGTTCTTCCTCCAGGCGTCAGGTGCTGAGGGAGCGGCGGTGGAGGAGGTCCCGGACCTGCATGTCCTCGGCAGAGTGGGAGGGGGAGTTGAAATGTTGGGCCACAGGGTGGTGGGGTTGATTGGTGTGGGTGTCCCGGAGATGTTCTCTAAAGTGCTCTGCGAGGAGGCGTCCAGTCTCCCCAGTGTAGAGGAGACCACATAGGGAGCAACAGATACAATAAATGACATTGGTGGATGTGCAGGTAAAAGCTTGATGGATGTGGAAAGCTCCTTTAGGGCCTTGGATGGAGGTAGGGAGGAGGTGTGGGTGCAGGTTTTGCAATTCCTGCTGTGGCAGGGGAAGGTACCAGGAAGGGAGGGTGGGTTGTTGGGGGGCGTGGTCCTGACCAGGTGGTCACAGAGGGAACGGACTTTGCGGAAAGCGGAAAGGGGTGGGGCCTTCGTCTCTTCCTCTCCCGACGTCCCCAACAGTACCCTCCCACTGACACTCTCATTCATTTGGCTGAACTGGTCCTCACCTTAACAATTTCCCCTTCAAATCCTCTCACTTCATCCAGATCAAAGGAGTAGCCATGGGCACCCATATGGGCCCCAGCTATGGCTGTCTCTTTGTTGGCTACGTAGAACAGTCGATCTTCCGTAATTACATCGGCACCACTCCCCACCTCTTCTTTCGTTACATTGATGACTGCATTGGCGCCACCTCATGCTCCCGCGAGGAGGTTGAGCAATTCATCAACTTCACCAACACATTCCACCCCGACCTTAAATTCACCTGAACCATCTCTGACACTTCCCTCCCCTTCCTGGACGTCTCTATCTGCATTAATGATGACCGACTCGACACTGACATTTTTTACAAACCCACCGACTCCACAGCTACCTGGATTACACCTCTTCCCACCCTACCTCCTGCAAAAATGCCATCCCATATTCCCAATTCCTCCATCTCCACCGTATCTGCTCCCAGGAGGACCAGTTCCACCACAGAACACACCAGATGGTCTCCCTCTTTAGAGACCGCAATTTCCCTTCTCACGTGGTTAAAGATGCCCTCCAACGCATCTCGTCCACATCCCGCACCTCCGCCCTTGAACCCCACCACTCCAACCGTAACAAGGACAGAACCCCCCCTGTTGTTCACCTTCCACCCTACCAACCTTCACGTAAACTGCATCATTCGCTGACATTTCCACCACCACCAAACGGACCCCACCACAGGGATATATTTCCCTCCCTCGAAGGAGAAATTGTTAAGGGTGAGGATCAGTTCAGCCAAACGAATGAGTGTCAGTGGAAGGGTACTGTTGGGGACGTCAAGAGAGGAAGAAATGAAGGCCACACCCCTTTCCGCTTTCCGCAAAGACCGTTCCCTCTGTGACCACCTGGTCAGGTCCACATCCCCCAACAACCCACCCTCCCATCCTGGCACCTTCCCCTGCCACAGCAGGAATTGCAAAACCTGTGCCCACACCTCCTCCCTCACCTCCATCCAAG
>NC_057721.1:64858897-64861925 GCF_004010195.1 Chiloscyllium plagiosum | reverse complement strand
GTACTCTTTGATACCTTCCCCCACTCTCCTCTCTGACCTATCACCTCCATCCCCACCCCCATTCACCTATTGTACTCTATGCTACATTCTCCCCACCCCCATCCCCTCTCGTTTATCTTTCACCCTGCAGGCCCCCTGCCTCAATTCTTGATGAAGGGCTTTTGCCCGAAACGTCGATGTTCCTGCTCCTTGGATGCTGCCTGACCTGCTGTGCTTTTCCAGCACCACTCTAATCTAGATATGAATAGGAAGGATTTGAGGGATATGGGCCAAGTTCTGGCAAGTGGAACTAGATTAGGTTAGGATATCTGGTTGGCATGGATAAGTTGGAGAGAAGGGGGTCTGTTTCCATGCTGTACATTTCTATGACTCTATGATTCTAAGTCAATACCATCATCACAGGAATCCCAAATGAATCTCTTTCTAACTGCCTCCAAAGCCAATTTATTGCTTCTTAACTACGGGACCCAAAACAGTACACAGTATTTGATGTGTGGCCAAAAAACACAATTGTCACAAGACTTCCCTAGTTTTAAACTCCAATCCTCAGCAATGAAGAACAAAATTCTGTGTTCTTTCTTAATTATTTGCTGTACCTGCATGGTAACATTTTGAAGAACACCCAGATTGCTCTAAGCTGCAGTTTGTTTGGAGTCTCTCTTGCTATTTAATTAATGGTGTTACAATGGGTAACTGGTGAAACAAAGTCAGCTTTATTATGACTGAATTCACAGCATAGTGAATTTAAAATATTACATGACACTCAAAATGTGCCAAGTTGTTTCTAACAGGACTCTACAATAACAGATCTTTAACATCAAGTATATAACTTAAATAAAAATTTACAATTTATTATAAATACTGAAATTTTAGCAGGACAAAGCTAAACAGCAAGATAATCTAATAAATATCTATAAATTAAACCCAATCTTCTTTGATTATAGCCCATTACACATAAATTTAAAAGAAGTGAAAGAATTGTAATTTGCCTGTTTAATTAAAGTTACAAACAATGGATGCCAAGTCTTTATGCAATCCTTGAATAATGAGTTATTCACAAACACAGCCATATGTTTAATTTTGAAGTTACCAATGAAAGCAAACAGTGCCAATGAGTTTCCTTATTTATGAGAGACTAGAATTCTTTTCTCAGAACATTCAACATTCTTTTTTAACTGGACAGAAACTAGAGAGTAAAAGATAGCAGTTAGTCTTTCAAAAATCACTCTGCACCTGCCAAAACCAGTCAGAACTGGTTTACTCCCTCCTCCGTCTAAACTGAAAATCTCTATGATTGGTTGTTTGGCATCGGTCCTACCTTGGTTGACCAACTCAACATCCAACCAGCTGCCAGCTATGAACATGGCAACACACAGTGTCGAATTATCCACAGCAATCCTTAGATTAATAATTAAATTACATTATCTTCTGAGTCTGTGGAAAATATACACAATTATTTTCTTCTCTTTTGGAACATGCAACTCTTCAAAAATCTCACTAAGTTTATCACCAACTCACAATTTCACCTAAAAGTAAAGAAAATAAAAATATCGATACTGATGCTTCACTACAGCCAGTCACAGAGGAATGGAGAAAAAGGAGCAACACAAATGACATATTCCCTATTTTGCAGCATTAGCTATTGTCTTCCAGTAATTGAAAGATCAGGATGGTATTGGACCTCAAGAAAGAGACTTTGTGGAGTGCTTCCGAGATGGCTTCTTAGAACAGCTGGTGCTGGAGCCTACCAGCGAGAAGACAATTCTGGATCTGGTGTTATGCAATGAACCAGAATTGATCAGGGACCTAAAAGTGAAGGAGCCATTAGGAGGTAGTGACCATAATACAATACACTTCAATCTACAATTTGAAAGGGAGAGGTACAATCGGTAGTGACAATATTTCAGTTGAATAAAGGGAACTATGGAGCTATGATGGAGGAGCTGGCCAAGGTTCAATGGTGCAATACCTTAGCAGGGATGACAGTGGAGGAACAGTGGCAGATATTTCTGGGTGTAATGCAGAAGATGCAGGATCAGTTCATTCCAAAAAGGAAGAAAGATCCTATGAGGTGGCTGACGAGGGAAGTTAAGAAACATATAACGTCAAAAGAAAAAAAGTATAACATAGCAAAGATGAGTGGGAAAACGAAGGACTGGGAAGCTTTTAAAGAACAAGAGAGGATTACTAAGAAGGAAATACGCAGAGAAAAAAATGAGGTACGAAGGTAAACTGGCCAAAAATATAAAGGAGGATAGTAAAAGCTTTTTTAGGTATGTGAAAGGGAAAAAAATCCTTAAAACTAAAATTGGGGCCTTGAAGACAGGGAATATATTATGGGGAACAAAGAAATGGCAGAAGAGTTGAATTGGTACTTCAGATCTGTGTTCACTGGGGAAGACACAAGCAATCTCCCAGAGGTAACAGTGGCTGAAGGACCTGCACTTAAGGGAATTTATATTTGCCAGGAATTGGTGTTGGAGAGACTGTTATTGGAGGGTGGCTAATGTTGTACCACTTTTTAAGGAAGGAGCGAGAGAGAAAGCAGGAAATTATAGACCACTTAGTCTGACCTTGGTGATGGGAAAGATACTGGAGTCAATTATAAAGGATGAAATTACGACACATCTGGATAGCAGTAACAGGATAGGTCAGAGTCAGCATGGCTTTGTGAAGGGGAAATCATGCTTGACTAATCTTCTGGAATTTTTTGAGGATGTAACTCTGAAGATGGACAAGGGAGATCCGGTGGATGTAGTGTACCTGGACTTTCAGAAAGCCTTTGATAAAGTCACACATAGGAGGTTAGTGAGCAAAATTAGGGCGCATGGTATTGGGGGCAAAGTACTGACTTGGATTGAAAATTGGTTGGCTGACAGGAAACAAAAAGTAGTGATAAAAGGCTCCCTTTCGTAATGGCAGGCGGTGACCAGTGGGGTACCGCAGGGATCAGTGCTGGGACCGCAGCTTTTTACAATATATATTAATGATATAGAAGATGGTATTAATAATAACATTAGCAAATTTG
>NC_057721.1:64838837-64858769 GCF_004010195.1 Chiloscyllium plagiosum | reverse complement strand
TGTGGGTGTTCTTGTACACCAGTCAATGTAGGTAAGCATGCAGGTACAGCAGGTAGTGAAGAAGGCTAATAGCATGCTGGCCTTCATAACAAGAGGGATTGAGAATAGAAGCAAATAGGTTCTTCTGCAGCTGTACAGGGCCCTGGTGAGACCACACCTGGAATATTGTGTGCAGTTCTGGTCTCCAAATTTGAGGAAAGACATTCTGGCTATTGAGGGAGTGCAGCGTAGGTTCACGAGGTCAATTCCTGGAATGGCGGGACTATCTTATGTTGAAAGATTGAAGCGACTGGGCTTGTATACCCTTGAGTTTAGAAGACTGAGAGGGGATCTGATTGAGACGTATAAGATTATTAAAGGATTGGACACTCTGGAGGCAAGAAACATGATGGGTGAGTCCCGAACCAGAGGACACAACTTAAAAATAAGGGGTAGGCCATTTAGGACAGAGATGAGGAGAAACTTCTTCACCCAGAGAGTGGTGGGTGTGTGGAATACTCTGCCCCAGAAGGCAGTGAAGGCCCAGTCTCTGGATTCATTTAAGAAAGAGTTGGATAAAGCTCTCAACGATAGTGGAATCAAGGGTTATGGAGATAAGGCAGGAACAGGATACTGATTGAGGATGATCAACCATGATCATTACGAATGGTGGTGCAGGCTCGAAGGGCAGAATGGCCTTACTCCTGCACTTATTGTCTATTGTCTATCTCAATGGTTTTTCTTGTTGGGTTAGTGGGTGAGTGGGTGAATGGGTGTAAGTGGGTATGGGTGAATGGGTGAGTGAGTGGGTAAAAGGTAGGAGTGTGTAAGTCTGGTCAGTAGTATGGAAAGTCAGGTTGATTGGGTGGTGTGGTTAGCACCATGGATAGTCAGATAGAATACAAGAGCAAGGCGGGCATGATACACTTATATATGACACTTGTTAGATCTCAGCTGGATAGTGTGTGTGCATCATAGGAAAGGTGCAAATGTATTTGGAGAGAGTGCAGAAACAATTTACTGGAATGTTTCGAGGTGTGAGAAACTTCAGCTGTAAGGATAGATTGGAGAAATTGTGATTGTTCTCCCTGGGGAGAAGGCTGAGAGGAGACTTGGTTGAGGTTTTCAAAATCTTGAGTGAGCTGAACTGAGCAGAAAGCATGAAGCTGTTTCTGGGATGTTTAAAAAAAAGCAAGATCAAGGGGAAATAAATTTAAAGTAATGTGTAAACAAAGCAAGGGTGGTGTGAGAAAAACATTTTCACACAGTAAGTAGATAGGATATGGAATGCAGTATCTGAAAATGTGGTGGAGGCAGATTCAATTGAAGCATTCAAGAGGCTATTGAATGGTTAATTGATTCATAATGGTGTGCAGAGATGTAGGGGAAAATTAGAGCTAGAGTAGACATGATGGATCATGAGGGGCATTGATAAGATAGATAGTAAAGGTCTTTTTCCTAGGGTAGGGGAGCTCCAAACTAGAGGACATAGGTTTAAGTTCAGAGGGGAAAGGTTCAAAAGGAACCTGAGCGGCAACTTTCTCACAAAGAGGGTGATGCATATATGAAATAAACTGTGAGAGGAAGTAGTAGATGCAGATACAGTTACAGCATGGTAAGGAAAGGTTGAGAGGGATATGGGCTAAATGCAGGCAAGTGTGACCGGTTTAGTTTAGGAAACTTGGTCGGCACGGACAAGTTGGACTGAAGGGTTTGATTCCGTGTTTTATTAGTATATGACTCCATGAGCCAAATGGGTTCTTCCTGCAAATAACAATTCTGTGATTCTGTGGATGTCATTGATGGGGATTGTCAGGGGTCAGGTCAGTCGATTAGAGGATTGAGGGTGAGTTGGGAAGGTATGTTCAGTTACACTTTAAATCACTGAGATACACCATAAATTCAACATTTGTGCAAAACTGCTAGAGAAAACATCTGGGTAAGTATTGATCTCTGGCACTGAGCTCAGTCATGGGCAGTGCAAATCAGCTTATCAGATATTTAAACTTCTCCAGCAATTACAGCAATTACAGTGGAGGTCAGAAGTGGTCCGAAAGTACAATGATGGTAGACGCCTGAAAGTCATCACTGTTGGCTTTGAAAGATCTGGCCCTATTGTTTATCTCTTTAACATTCCATTGTGACCATGTAACTCACACCACAGTACTCAATGTCAATAGGCGCCCTGTATCTCTATAGAAACAGGCTGCATTAAATTTTCAAGTATTTTTTATTATTAAGAGTTGTGCTGTTCTGCAACAGTTTTATAAGATTAATTTAATATGCAAGAACTAGCTAGTTAATGCCACAAATATTCATTTCATTTGCCAACCAGCACAAGCTCAGGGCCTGAGGTTTGCTCAGTAATGCATGCTTTTTGTGAATTTAATTAGTCTTGGGCTTTCATGTGCTGGTATTTATGCCAGTGTTGATGATCATAATCACTTAAAGACATGGCCATCTGTACTATGGATGATGGTCTCTTTGGGAAACTGCAATGCCATACAGCTTCAAGTGCTGGGGTGAATGTCCACAGTTTGTTTCAATTGTTCACTTTAATGAGTAGGGTGAACTCACCACTTGGATCAGCTTTGAATCAGGAAAGAAGGCAATTATGAATTAGTGTCACATTTAAGAGCAACACACCCCCATGTCCAGGAACTGGCTGTTCTCTTCTTCTTATGCAGTTCTGTTGAATTCTGGCCCTGTCAAAACCCTTGAAGTCAACTCTAAACAATTGGCTTCCAGACATTAGATTGGGTTTATTTGGTCATTTACCCTAATAATCCTAATTGTTAGGGTTTGGTCAGCTGAATACCCTAGCTGACTCTTTCACTCCCACACATGGGGACTTGCAGGTTCATTTTCTTAAACTTCTTTGATAACTTAATGACCTTTCACTGTTAATTATTTTATATTTCATTCACACCAAACAATCTAATTGTAGATCAACAAACAATAGCTTCCTCCCCTTGTCATTGACTTCTTGAATGATTTGTCCATGTCTGATTTTCTCTTAACAGCACTCAACACATTGGCACTTGATGATTGATTTCCACTTTAGAACAGGTTTTTGTTCTGTGACTTAATTGACAGAAAAACTCTTCAGTGTTAACAATGTTAGGACAAAATAACTGCAGTCCAGAAGTAACAGCAAGGTCGATGGTAGAGATAATGATGCTAAAAAATACTATATAAATTTCTTGACAAGTTACTGAACTAGAAACATGCAGCTTATTCGGAAATAAATGAAAGGGGTCAACAATGCTTCCCCAGCTAATGTCTGTCTAGACAGTCTTTATCAGGCTGTTACATGTCCTGTCCCTAAAATTAACTTCTTTCATATATCACCTGGCAACGTGCCTATAATACTACAGCATTCAGGAAAGCAAGAGCATGATACTGTATGCTGTGGGGGTGTTTAATCAACCTTCACTCTCTCTCATACACATACACACACACATAAATTTTACCTGTCATATACAAATCTGCTATTAATATTAAGTTGTTGCTAAAGTTTTCAGTTGGATTTAATGAAGTAAGAATATTCAATTAGTTACTGCTCTAAGTCTCAAAGTGAATTTACATTGAAAATTCACTTTGTACATAAGTTAAGCACAAATTCAGATCTGGGATTTGCTCATGTCAGGATAGAGTAGACTGAGGCTCCCTGGAGGCTAAAGAATCACGCCACCTCAGTATGATGACTCATCCAGTGTGGTTTACAAAATGCTCTGCTAATCCATCTGGCCACCTTCTTAATCAATCCTTCCTCCGTGTAAACGTGTAGAAAGTATAGACCCTCTCCTTTCTAGACATTTACATGTTCGTTGGGAATGAGCTTAGGACAAGGGTGGCCTAAGGTTTCTGGTGGACAGGGCCGATCCCGAAAGTTTCAGAGGTCAGGACATTGTGGGCTTGCTATACCAAGCCTGCTGAACATGGGGATCAATCCAAGTGCCATCTGAGAAGCATGAAAGGTAGCGCTGTCCTGATGTCACGCAGCCTAATCAGCTGCTATTGTTGTATAAGGCTCTGAAAGGGGTAAAAGGGTTAATACTGAGAAGTACTATTCATTATAGTATCATACAAACTTGTAAGCAGAATGGCATAGGGTCTTATAGCAGTGAAACCCAACATCTCGGCCCTCCTCTTATTCTCCGTAATAATGGATGGATTTTGATACGGACCTGAATGATGTGGGTGCGGTGAGGTTTGTAGCAGCATCATACAAAACGTCTGGTGTGCCTATCTCCACATTAGGAGCACCTCAGTGCATTTTTTTATGCATTAGCTGAATGGTGGGGCATATTTCTCACATGGCAGAGTTGAGTTGGTAATTAAAGAGGATTATAGGCTTGTTAAATGCTCCAATAATGCCACAAATCTGTCATTAGTATTCACCTTTATATCCTACCACATGCATAAAAATGTCAGCGCTGAAATCAGAATGGCTACCTGCCCACTTCAGCTGACTGCTTGTTCCAAAGGACTTCCAAGCCGAGGACTGGGTACCAAGGTGCACTCGTGGGCATTGACCGCATGCATTAACATTCACAGACATTGGCATTGAACATGTACCTGCCTGGAAGAATCCTCATGCCACATCTCTGATCACTTACAGCATGCGTCTGCATATCAATCTTGCACTGAAGGTACAATGACAACTATCACTGCATTGCTGCAGCAAGGACACTGTATGCTCAGGGACATGTACCCAACCCAGATTCGGGATGCTTTCTGCCACAGTCCTCACTCACTCTGAGACTTCCTGGATGCTCACATTTCTGACTGACATAGCCTTGCCTTTTGCACATTGTCCACCCAGCCATAGATGCCAAGCTCATGGTAGTGTTGTAGTGCCATGTCATTTAGTCTGTAACATAGTTGTCAGCAGACTTCAGTCAAGTCAAGAAGAGCAGCCTTCACTCAGGGATGTGAGCACAGTCAGTCAAGGGCAGACGCTGATACCAGTCCAGGGGTTTGGACATGGTCAGTCAGCCATTTGTGGTGGTCAAAGTCAGGATTTTATCAATATAATGGGTGAGGAGCCAACTGTCAGGCAGCCCAACACACGCCTTGACACTTTCTGACCTGCTGTGGGTAGTTCTCCTCCTGGAATGAGAGGCAGGAGATTGTAGATGGGCCTGTAGAAGGTTCTTGAGAAGCTGGAGGACATGCTGGCCCAGCTTTTACAGTGCCACCTCAGCATGGGTGGTAGTAGTCTGTGCCACTCAAGAGTAAGAGTACTGGAAGAGGGACATGGTGAAAGGAATGTTGCCACCCTGAAAGCAGACAGCAGCTTCCTGCGCCTCAGAACTCCCACAAGGTGCCAGCTGAGAAATCGTCATTGTTTCCCAGGGCACAGATGGCTGCACAGCTGGGTGGGTCTGAGTGACCCCCTGAGGCCGAAGATCGATAGCTATGACGGTGGTAGCCTGAGCCTGCTAAGTAGCTATTGTGCATTTCATTATATCAGTTTGAGCTTTTTTCACAACACTTCCAAACTGAACTCTTTTATCATTTTACCACCCTGCTATCCCAGGAATCAGTTTAGTGAACTTTCATTTCACTCTCTCTGTAGTAAACAGGGGTCATAATAATTTTTCATTTTAAAGGATTTTCTTGAGGGCTACCTCTTGATTTGCAGGAGTAATCTCTTTCTTTAGGGGGTTTCTTTTTATATAATCACAGAGTCATAGAGTTCCTTCGGTCCAAGTCGTCCATGCTGACCAGATATCCTAACTGAATCTAATCCCATTTTCCAGCACTTGGCGATATCCTTCTAAGCCCTTCTGATGCCTTTTAAATGTTGTAATTGTACCAGCCTCCACCACTTTGTCTGGCAGCTCATTCCATATACACACCACCCTCTGTGTGAAAACGTTGCCCCTTAGGACCCTTTTAAATCTTTCCCCTTTTACCTTAAACCTATGCCGTCTAGATCTGGATTCCCCCATCCTGGAGAAAAGACCTTATCTATTTACCCTATTCACACACCCCCATGATTTCATAAACCTCTATAAGATTTTCCCTCAACTTCCAATACTCCAAGGAAAATAGCCCCAGACTATTCAGCCTCTCCCTATGGCTCAAACTGCCTAACCCCAGCAATATGCTTGTAAATCTTTCTTGAACCCTTTCAAGTTTCACAACATCTTTCCTACAGCAGGGAGGCCTGAATTGCATACCATATTCCAAAAGTGGCCAAACCAATGTCCTGTACACACACAACATGACCTCCCAACTCCTATAATCAATGCATTGACCAATAAAGGAAAGCATACCAAATGCCTTCTTCACTATCCTACTTACCTGCGACTCTACTTTCAAGGAACTCCAAGGTCTCTTTGATCAGCAACACACCCCAGCATCTTACTAATAACTGTATAAGCCCTGCTCTGATTTGCCTTTCCAAAATGCAGCATCTCACATTTACCTAAATTAAACTCCATCTGCTACTCCTTGGCCCATTGCACAGTCTGATCAAGATCCCATTGTACTCTGAGCTAATCTTCATCACTGTCCATTACACCTGCAATTTTGGTGTCACCTGCAAACTTACTAACCATATCTCCTATGTTCACATCCAAATCATTCATATAAATGACGAGAAGCAGTGGACCACGGTGTGGCACACTGCTGGTTCCAGGCCTCCAGTCTGAAAAGCAACCCTTGGCCACCACCCTCTGTTTTCTACCTTTGAGCCAGTTCTGTATCCAGAATGGTTAGTTCTCCCTGCATTTTATGTGATCTAATCTTGCTGATCAGTCTACCATGAGGAAGCTTTTCATTCTTTCTGTCTCATTTGTTGTGGGCGGCACAGTGGAACAGTGGTTAGCACTGCTGCCTCACAGCACCAGAGACCCGGGTTCAATTCCCGCCTCAGGCGAATGACTGTGTGGAGTTTGCACATTCTCCCCGTTTCTGCGTGGGTTTCCTCCGGATGCTCCGGTTTCCTCCCACAGACCAAAAATGTGCAGCTAGGTGAATTGGCCTGGCTAAATTGCCTGTAGTGTTAGGTGAAGGGATAAATGTAGGGGAATGGGTCTGGGTGGGTTGCGTTTCGGCGGGTCGGTGTGGACTTGTTGGGCTGAAGGGCCTGTTTCCACACTGTACGTAATCTAATCTACCATCAAGTAATAGCTATACTTTCTATATTTGTGTTGACATATGTGTACGTGGACTCAAACAGAATTAGAAAAATACATCAGCTTCTTCAATAATTATCAACTCTCTCAGACATAAATCCGCAGCACATAAGGAAAGCATTAATTTCATAGACGCCACCATATTTAAATTGTTATGAAACAATAAGCATAAGTTAATAAAAGATTGTTAAAATAATAAAAAACTATGTATGAAAAACCATCACCCCAAATACACCTTCACTTGGTGAAGTTACGGCTCAAGCAAAGCTGGAATATTGAATTGAATTGAATTGAATTGAACTTATTGTCACGTGTACCAAGGCACAGTGAAAAGCTTTGTCTTGTGAGCAATACAAGGAGATCACACAGTTAAGTAGCACAGATTGTAAATAATAGCTAAACAGTGACAGAAACAAAAACAGGTACAGACGAATATTAAGAGTTTGTGAGTCCATTCAGTATTCTAACTGTAGGGTGGAAACTGTTGCGAAACCAGTTGGTGCATGTCTTCAGGCTTCTGTACCTTCTCCCCGATGGTAGAGGTTGTAGAAAAACATTGCCAGGGTGGAATGGATCTTTGAGAATGCTGGCGGGCTTTCCTTGACAGTGGGCCTGGTAGATGGATTCTATAGATAGGAGATTGGCCTTTGTGATTGTCCGGGCTTAGTTCACCATTCTCTGCAACCGTCTCCGATCTTGAATGGTACACTTGCCATACCAGGTAGTGATACATCCAAACAGAATGCTCTTGATAACGCACCTATAAAAGTTGGCAAGGGTATTCGCCATCATGCCAAATTTCCTCAGCTACCTGAGGAAGTAGATACATTATTGGGCCTTTGTAACTAGTGCAAGAGTCCAAGAAAGCTTGTTGTGGATGACCACTCCCAGGAGCTTGACACTCTCCACTCATTCCATCTCTGTGCTATTAATGTGTCAGGGGGCATGAGTAACACATGCTGAAAGTCAATAATGAGTTCCTTGGTTTTGCTGGTATTGAGAACTAGGTTGTTCTCAGTGCACAATATTTTAATCAGACAGTTACAACCCAGTTACTGCATCTCAATTTTACTCATGGGTTTAAGTTGAACAATTGATTCAATCCTTCATTCTATAGGATTCACTATATTTTTTCGAAGTATAATAGCTCCTGAATGTATGCAGCCCTAAGCAAGAGATTCCACATTTATTTGCAAGAAATTCATAACTTCAATGATTTAATTATATTTTTGGTGACCTGTGGGTATGGCAATTCCTATATTGATAGGTTTAAAACTGTTTTCTCTCTTTTGCAGCCTTCTTCCCCATTTCTTTGTAACACCCCACCCTCTACAACTTTCCTGCTGTCCCTGCATCCTTTTGCAACCTCCATCTGTTCTCCACATGTCTCCTGCAGCCCGTTCTTCCCCTCCAACCCTCTTGAAATCTCATATTTCCTCATCCCTCTTACACCTATGCATCCTCTTTCTTCCCTAACACCACTGTTGCAACATCCTCTCCCTTCATCTTTGAGTGTTCCTTCTCTTAACCATATAGTTTGAATATTAATGAGAAAGATTTCCTTCTTTAAGTAAGGCAATCAAACTGTACAAAGTGCTCCAGCTGCAGTCTTACCAAAACTATAGAATTGCAATAAGACTTCTTCACTCATGTATTCAAACCCAATTGCAATAAATGTTCAATGTAAAAACATAGAAACACAGAGGATAGGAGCAGGAATAGGCCACTCAGCCCCTCAAGCCTGCTCTGCCATTCAATATGATCATGGCTGATCATTGAGCACAATACCTTAATCCCACCCTCCCTCAGCTCCTTTGGTGCCTATGGCCACAAAAGCTACATTTACCTCCGTAAAACACATAATGTTTCAAACTCAACAATGTTCTGTGGTAGTGAATTCTACAGGCTCACCATGCTCTGGGTGAACAAATTTCTAAAAGTCCTAAAATGTTTACTCCATATCCTTAAGCTATGATCCATAGGTCTGGAGTCCCTCACCATTAGGAACATCCTTCCTGTATTTAACCTGTTTGGATTATATAGGCTTCTATGAGAATGTCCCTGCATTTTTCTAAACTCCAGTGAATTTTACATATAATATGTGTTATGAATCACTTGCAGCACCTGCATATTATCTTTCAGTGACACATGAACAAGGACTTCCAGGTTTCATTGCACATCAACAATTCTCTCACACTTTAAGAACTACTCTCAATTTCTGCTTTTCCAACCAAAGTGGATAACTTGCCCTTTTATTTCATCTGCCATGTTCTTACCCTTTGACTTAGCTTATCTAAATCTCCTTGAAGTCACTTTGATCTTTCCTTACATTTCATCTTTTCAACATGTTCTGTTGTCATTGAAAATGTGGAAATATTATATTTGGTCAAAATTATTGTCATAGATTGTGAATAGCTGGCGCCCAAGCACTGGCCTTTGCAGTAACCCACTAGCCACAGACCACCATCTTGAGAATGACCCATTTATTTTTACTCTCTGCCTGTTTTCTGTTTGTTCACATGCAATATGCAATGTGCCTTAATGATTTCTGCCTAGTGGCTCTGACCTCCATAATCATGAAGTGCTTCGAGATGTTGGTCATGGCCCACATCAACTCCAGTCTGCCAGCCTGCCTCGATCCCCTGAAAGTTGCCTATCGATGTAACAGTCCACAGCAGACACCATTTCCCTCGCCCTGCACTCATCCCTGGAACACCTGGACAACAAGGACGCTTATGTCAGACTCATCAACTACAGTTCAGACTTCAACACCATTATTCCCTCCAGACTGATCTCAAAACTCCAGGACCTAAGTCTTGGCTCCACCCTCTGCAACTGGATCCTCAGCTTCCTGACCCACAGACCACAATCAGTGAAAATAGACAACTGCATCTCCTCCACAGTAACGCTCAACATAGGAGCCTCCTGAAGATGTGTTCTCAATTCCCTACTGTGCTCCCTGTATACCCATGACTGTGTTGCCAATTCAAAACAAATGTCATCTACAAGTTTACTCATCCATGATACCAAACAACAGTGAGTCAGAATACAGAATGGAGATAGAGGGCTTGAAGAGATGGTTCAATGATAACAACGCCAGCAAAAATAAACAACTGATCATTGACTTAGGAAAGAAAGGATGAGAATACAGCCCATTTACGTTAAGGGGGCTGAGATGGAAAGAAATTGAGAACTGCAGATGCTGGAAAAATCAGAGTCAAAAAGTGCAGCACTGGAAAAGCACAACAGGTCAGGCAGAATCTGAGGAGCAGGTTGACTCTCCTGCTCCTTGGATGCTGCCTGATCTGTGCTTTTCCAGTGCCACGCTTTTTGACTCTGAGGTGGAGAGGGTTGACAGTGCCAAGTTCTGAGGAGAGTTGATAACCAACAGCCTGTCCTGGATTTCCCATGTTGGTGTGATGGTCAAAAAGACACAACAACGTCTCTTCTTCTTCAGGCAGCTCAGGAAATTTAGCATGTCCATACTGATCCTCACCAACCTTTACAGATGCACCATTGAAAGCATACTGTCTGGGCACATAACGGCCTGATACAGCAACTGCTCTGCCCAGGATCATAAGAAACTAAAGAACGTTACGTGCACAGTCCAAACCATCACAGAAGCCAAAGTCTCATCCAGGGACTCCACTTACACCACTCCTTGCTGCAGAAAGGCTGCCAACGTCATCAAAGACCTATCCCACCCTGTAATGCTCTCCACAACCTCATCCATCAGGCAGAAGATACACGCACCAGCAGGTTCAAGAACAGTTTGTTCCCGGCAGTTACTAGACTGATGAGTGGACTCTCTAACTTCAAATGATGCTGATCTTGTCAATGTGATCCTGCACGGTATAACTTGTATGCTTTACTCCATCCAAGTTTTTTTTCACCCTATGGTCAGTATGTCCTTGCTTACTATGATCTGCCTATACAGCTTGCAAACAAAGCTCTTCACTGTACGAGGGTTGACGTGATAATAAATCAAATCACATCAAATCAAATCGATATATGACAGTATAATCCCTGCAATCCCAAGTGCTCTAATCTTGTTTACTAATTTTCCCTGTAAAACCTTATCAACACCTTCTGAAAATCCAAATACAAATACACTACATTGATAACTTCTTAACTATTCTGTTACGCATATCCTCAATAAACCCACACCTCAGTATGTATCATCATCAGTATTCTCCTGTATGCTGTCTCTTCAAATACCTCACCCGAGTTCTCTGTACATGAACTCATCTGAGTCCCCACTCTCCAGAGCTCTGACACATGAGTCATTCTTTCTGCCTGGCTTAGTGATAGTTCACCTATGCCCTGTGACTTGCCACACGTTGGTCCCTGTTCTGCATTAGCCTCTAAAGCTTATACTCTGCCAGTATGTGAACTGCTCGCTCCAGGTATCATATTAAGTGACGGCACCTCTTTAACACTGGCATGGTGTCCCTCTTCCTCTTCATTCTGACTTCACTGAGGCTGTCCAGGTAGCAGTTGTAGATATCCAAAAGCATCAAAGTGGACGAGGAAAGCTCATTTGAGAGTTGTGGATGGAGAGAGGGAAGAAAACGGAAAGGTAAATCAAAATCAGAAATTTCCATTTTATTCTTTCTATAAAAACATCTACAAATGCTAGAGATGGCAGGACTGACGTGTGAGGAGAGATTGACTGGGTTAAGACTGGTTTCACTGGAGTTCAGATGAGTGGGGGGGGGATCTCTTAGAGACTTAAAATTCTAACAGGACTAGATAGGGTAGATGCAGGAGGATGTTCATGATGGTGGGTGTGTCCAGAACTAGGGGGCACAGTCTGAGTATTCAGGGTGGATCTTATAAGATGGAGATGAGGAGACACTTCTTCACCCAAAGAGTGGTGAGCCTATGGAATTCACTACCATGTTGATGCCAAAATATTGAATGCATTCAAGAGGCAGTGACATATAGCACTTGGGGCATATGGGATCAAAGGTTATGGGAGAAAGCAGAATTAGGCTATTGAGTTGGATGATCAGCCATGACTGTGATGAATGGCAGAGCAGGCTTGAAGGGCCGAATGGCATCCTCCTGCTCCTATCTTCTATGCTTCTTTGTTTCTATGTTAATGTTTTATGACTTGCAGCAATGAGACTCTAGAGTGCTAATTGCTTCCATTCTGAGCCAGAAAGATTGAATGGTATCCCAGGAATATAATTCACATCAGTAAAAGGATTGTTACATCACTAAATACCAGGCCTAACTTACCAGAGTGAATTTACTTCATAATTAATGTGTGAATGCAGCAATTTCTTCAAACTGGTGGAATGTTAGTAGGCGATCTGTCAGTTTCACAAAGCTAATGGTGGAATAGGGCAAGTTTGTCCAGAAATTTGTGCTCTATGTATCTCTCCTTCATCACAAGCTGTTGGAAGATTTATGCATTAATAATCATGCCTGCATTAAAGTCGACCGTTAGTTGGCAGCAAGTTCTGGCCCCTCATTACACTTTTAGCCCTATTTAATCAGTCAACAATTGTCAAACAATGGCAATTTTCTCAGTAAAATATCATTCTGTGAAGCTCGAGGATAGCAGTTCTACTAGCTCAGATGCTCAGGAAGAAGTCATAATGATAGAAGGGATGATAAGCACAGGCCAGCTTTAATGCATCAATATCACAAGTGTGGTTAAAGTCTTCCCAGAACTCAGCCGCAAACACTGTAATCAGTACAAAGCAGAACTCCCTGGCTCGATCAGGTTGTTCTGGTTAAGACCCAGGAATGACCCTTTTCTGTCACCTTGGTGATTCAGTCTGTGGCACTGATTAGAAAGCTGCAGTTAAAGTGACATACAGGAAATTTGGCATCATTGCAACATGAACAATAAAGAGGGGCATTTAATTAATTTTGGATGCAAATTCAATTTCGCTCCCAAACGATTTGTCAGTGTGAGTGTTAACTATGAATGTTGATCAATCTCTGTGAAGAAAGTTAAAAATCACACAACACCAGTTATAGTCCAACAGGTTTATTTGGAAGCACTAGCTTTCGGAGCACTGTTCCTTCATCAGATGGTTTTGGAGCATAAGACCATAAGACACAGAATTTATAGCAAAAGATTATGTCATGCAACTGAAATGATATATTGAACAAACCTAGATTGCTGTTGTCCTTCATCTTTTAGAACGGGTTGCAGGTTTCAGTAAATCCAGGAACTTGTTTTAAGTTACTTTCTCGAGATAACTTAAGGTTTTATTTTTAAAAAAGTGACATCTCAGCTCAGACAATGCATTAAAGGTGTGAGGTTAGAATCTGTCCGTATCACAATCTTGAGTCAGACTGGTTCTATTTCCAAAGTGGAATTTACAAAATATTACATGAATTGACTGCTTGCATTAACTGCCTGCAGATTGTGTGCCTTTTGAGCAAAATAGAATGTATCTGCAAATGTAATTCCGCAAACAAATTCACCCCATAGACTTGTATGTGTGTACGTGTGCATGAGAGAGAGAGAGAGGGAGAGTGTGTGCATGTGAGTATGAGTGCATATGACAAAGTGTGTATTTGCATGGGTGTAAGCTTGATAAAGTGTTTGTGTGTGTGATAGAGTATAAGCTTGTGAGAGGGTGTGTGTTGGTGTATGAGAGATAGTGTAGTGGGGTCACCCATGATGTGATATGAACCCAAAGTTGAGGCCATCCTCATTGGTACCAGACTGAAAGTTGCATGATACTGAAATCTTTTGTTATAAGTTCGGTGTCTTATGGTCTTATGCGCCACAACCGCCTGATGAAGGAGTAGCGCTCCGAAAGTTAGTGTTCCCAAACAAACCTATTGGACTATAACATGGTGTTGTGTGATTTTTAACCTCGTCCATTCCAGTCCAACACCGGCACCTCCACATCTGTGAAGAAGAACAGCCGCCTGATATCTGACCTATCCCTTTGGTGGTCTGAATCTGAGATACCTTGACCTACTCTCAGTTTAATGTGAGAATATGGCATGACTTCTTTCTCCTCTCTTTAAACTCCTGAGGACCAAATTTTAATCCACTGAATGGAAATGGGGCAGGTCAGCAGCTAAAGTTGCAAACATAGTCTTGCCTTCCTGCTACTGCTGGGATCTGGCTGTTTGCCATCTTAAATGCAATACTGAATGATGTGAAGGATGCACAACTCAATTCGGATGGATGCCTAATTTACATATACGAATCACTATACTCGCGTAGGGATGCAATGTTGATAAGCTTTTCAAGACATTGGCAAGCCGCCATTTTCTTTTCTCCTTTCCTAGGTTTGTTCACTCTGATTAAACCCTTTGTGTTTGTCATGTATGGTAGTAGTATTACTGACTAATTCTGGTTCATGGACTGTATCAGGTTCAGGAAAACCAATAGCTCTGCGTTTTTATTGTGTTAGCATAGCAAGTGAGGGCACAGCCCAAGAGACCAGGGATCAAGTAACACAAATATCTCTCATTCAGCTTTCTTGATCTTCAACCTTTTGTGAAGACTCTTTTTCTGGTCTCCAGACACCTTCTAGATTTAGAGTCCAATCTTACATGCCAATCATGAGATTTGAACTCATGACCTCTGGTTCTGCTTTTCCGTATAAACCAGCAGTGTTTTTAGGGAGAGATAACAAGGCTTATGACATAGGTCCATGTTAGGGTGGTGTTTGGCTTGGAGGAGAACTTGTGGATGATAATGATCTCATGCATCCTGTTACTCTGTTCCTTTTGGTTGGGAGAGGTCTCTGGTTTGGAAATTCCTTTCGGATGTAGCTTGGAAAGTTGCTGCCATGCATCTTCTACAACGTACACCCTGCTACCACTGTGCAGAATTGAGGGAATGCCTTTTTAAGATGCCGATATGGGGCCATTCAAGTGGGCTGTTTTGTTCTGGATGGTATTGAGTTTCCTAAATATTGTTGGAGCGAGAAACAAGTGGGGAGTATTCATCACAATCTGCTCTGTGCTTTGTAGATAGTGAGTAGAATTTGGGTGAGTAGGTTTCTGCTCTGCGTTGTGTGATATGTTTAAGGCTGTATCTATTCAGACTGGTACACCTTATTTAATTTCATCCTATCCCATCACCACTGTTCATGAAGTTGCCCATGCTTCCTTCTTATGAGCAGTACTTTAATTTGTTTGTGCTGAATTTTATCTTTGTTCAATTCAATCACATTATTCTTTCTGTATTGTCTGTGTTCCTTCATTTGGTTCCATGGCTCCTCTTGATTTGGTGCTGTCTGCAAATTTGACCAATTGGCATTCAGTTTTTATTAATTTTCTAATCAACCTAGAGATGCTACTGCATACCTCTGGAGCAAGTGGGACTTGAAAGTGGCCCCCCTGACTCAGAGATAGGGACACTACCATTGCCCTTCAAAGAGGTTTTTTAAATTCATCATTCGAAATAGAAAAGTGACCCCAAAACCCTGGAGTACCCCACCTTATATTGTCTCCTATCTGACATTACTCCTTTAATGTATACCTGTTATTTTCAACCCTTCCGTGAAATCCTTCTCTATATCTTGAATCTTCACAGTTTGGAGATTATTCGGTAGCTTGTTATGTAGTATATCATTAAATTACTTTGGGAAATCAATGGAAATATTATAAGGGCGGCACTGTGCTCAGGGGTGAGTACTGCTGCCTCATAGCGCCAGGAACCTGGTTTCGATTCCAGCCTCAGGCAAGTGTCTGTGTGGAGTTTACACATTCTCCCTGTGTCCGAATGGGTGTCCTCCAGGAGCTCCAGTTTCCTCCCATAATCCAAAGATGTACAGGTTAGGTAAATTGGCCATGGTAAATAGTGTTCAGGGATGTGTAGGTTAAGTGCATTAGTCAGAGCAAAATGTAGAGTAATAGGGTAAGGGAATGGGTCTGTGTGGGTTACTCTTCGGAGGGTCGGTATGGACTTGTTGGGCCAAATGGCCTGTTTCCACACTGTAGGGGTTCTATGATTTACCAATACTCTGGTATCTGCAGCATTGATGTTTTCTCATATTCATTTTCACATTCTTGTTCTAGAGCTTGCCTTACAAAATGCAAAAGATGATCAGATCAAAAGAATGCCGATTGACTCGAAATGACAAAATGACAAAAACTTCCAATCTCCCTCTGAGGATCCCTTCTCCCGCCTCCAACCTTCCTCCTCCACTTGGTCACACCCCCTCCCCGGACCTATACTTCTTCATTGCAGATGGCTGACGTGACATTGGCCACCTTGATTTCTCCATCCCTCCTCACCCTCTCCAACCTCACCCCCTCCGAACGTGCAGTGCTCCACTCTCTCCGCACCTACCCCAGTTCACCATCAAACCCGCTGACGAAGACGGGGCACTATGTCACCGAGGCCGAATGCCAACTCTCTAATACCACATCCTCCCTCCCCCTTGCCCATGACCCCCCTGCAACTCATCATGCCAAAATCACTCGCACTGTCCATGCCCTCATTTCCTCCAGTGATCTCCCCTCCACTGCCTCCAATCTCATTGTCTCCCAGCCCCGTATTGCCTGGTTCTACCTGCTCCCCAAGATCCACATGCCTGACTATTCTGGCCCACCCATCATCTTGGCATGCTCCTGCCCCACTGAACTCATCTTGTCCTACCTCAACTCCATCCTCTCCCCTTGGTTCAGGGATTTCCCACCTACATCCGCAACACCAACCATGCCCTCCATCTCTTCAGCAACTTCCAGTTCCCCGGCCCCCAGCGCTTTATCTTTACTATGGACGTGCAGTCCTTATACACGCCCATACTCCAGAATGATGGCCTCCAGACCTTCCGCTTCTTCCTCTCCAACAGACCCCTCCAGTCGCCCTCCAGCAAAACGCTCCTCGGCCTCGCCGAACTGGTCCTCACCCTTAATAACTTTTCCTTTCACTCCACCCATTTCCTCCAAATCCAGAGGGGTGGCCATTGGTACCGAGATGGGCCACAGACACTCTTGCCTCTTTGTTGGCTGCATCAAATGGTCCCTGTTCAGTACCTATACAGGCACTGTGCCCCAGCTCTTCCATTGTTACATCGATGACTGCATTGGCGCAGAGTCCTGCACCCAACTTCCACCCCACCCTCATATTCACTTGGTCCATCTCGGACACCTCCCTCTCCTTTCTTGACCTCACCATTTCCATCTCCAGACGGACGGTTAGTACAAACCCACAGACTCCCATAGCTACCTGGAGTATACCTCCTTCCAACCAGTATCCTGCAAGAACTTCATCCCATTCTCCCAATTCCTCTGTCTTCGCTGCATCTTCTCTGCATATTCCACTCCCAAGTATCCCAGATGTTCACCTATTTCAGACAACGTGCTTTTCCCCTCTCTATCATCCAGACAGCCCTCTGCCACACCACCTCCATTTCCTGTTCCACTGCTCTAAACCCCGTCCAAATGCAATAAAGACAGAATTACCCTTGTCCTCACCTACCATCTCACCAGTCTCTGCATCCAACTCATCATCCTTAAACACTTGCTCCAACTCCAACTTGACCCCATCACCAAGAACATCTTCCCATCCTCACCCCTCTCTGCCTTCTGCAAGGACCATTTCCTTTGACAGTAGTTGGTTTACGGCACTCTCCCCAGCAATGTCCCTGAACCTCCAGGTACCTTCCCCTGCAGCCAGAAAAGATGCAAAACCTGCCAGTACACCACCCCCTCACCTCCACCCAGGGGTCCAGGTGAGTCGGAGGTTCACCTGCCTCTCCTCCAACCTAGTTTACTGCATCAGGTGCTCCTGATGTGGTCTTCTCTATATCAGGGAGACCAAATGTAAACCTAGGGAATGGTTCACCGAGCATCTCAGCCAGGCCTGCAGGGGCTAACCAGACCTCCCAGTCACTGCCCATTTTAATTCCCTCAACCACTCCCTTTCTCCTGGCCTCCTCCATTGTCACAACAAACCAAACCGCAAATTGGAGAAACAACAATTTGCTGCCAAGGCAGCCTACAGCCCGGAGCTCTCCAATTTCAAATAACCTCCCTTCCCATCCCTCAACTCCCTGCCTCAACTTCCTCCCCCCTTCTCCCCTCCCCTCCCCTCTCTTCCACTCCTCCCAGCCACCAATCAGATTAATTCCTCCCATTGACCAATCAGGTTGTGCCCCCTGCCTGTCTTCACATATCCGCACCTCACCACTCTGCCCCCGCCACCTCCCTTTATGTGCAGCCCCTCCCACTCCCATCCCTAGTTCTGAAGAAGGGTTACACCTGAAACATTGACCTCTCCACCGCCTGATGCTGCCTGGCTTGCTGTGTTCTTCCAGCCTCCTGCTTGTCTGGAAAAGGCAGCTGCTGTTAACTCCATTGCAATTCCTGATAATAATTACTAAGCAGTATTAAAGGTACAAATATATTAAAAGCAAGACATTTCACAATTTAAGGGTTCTTGTGAGACTGTAAAGTCACTGCTTCTGGTTAAAGTAGCCCAGGTTCAAGCCCCTGTTTTTCCTTTTTTGATTCCCTACAGTGTAGAAACAGGCCCTTCGGCCCAACAAGTCCACACTGACCCTCCGAAGAGTAACTCACCCAGACCCGTTTCCCTCTTACTAATACATCTAACACTATGGGCAATTTAGCGTAACCAATTCACCTGACTTGCACATCTTTGGATTGTGGGAGGAAACCAGAGCACCCGGAGGAAACCCATGCAGACACAGCAAGAACGTGTAAACTCCACACAGACAGTCACCCGAGGCTGGAATCAAACCTGGGACCCTAGTGCTGTGAGGCAGCAGTACTAACCACTGAGTCACTGTGCCTCTTAGATGGACATCTCTGAACAGGTTGATTTGAAAATATCTATCCCAATTTATATTTCAATAACACCAAAGACTCAAAGTCACCATTTTCCTCCCAATCATGTTTACTACACCCTAAATTATACCGAAAATGTTCTTTTCTGAAATAAATTGGCCTAATTTGCTGAATATCAAAACAACCTTGTGAAACCGAAACGTATTGTTTTATTCCAGGAGTGTGACTGTTCAGATTGACACAAAAGTTTGAAAAACCCTTGAGGAAATATTTCTGTTCCCGTTTGGAGGCTCCAAAGTTGAATTTCGTGTCATGACGATACACCACTTCATTAACATTCATTTCAACAATGACAGGAATTACCAGCCCTAAAGGATAATGATGAGATTAATTTGCACTAATCTTATAAAACCAGCAATTTTAATGACATTCAAGCTGGAGGCTCATTTATTTTTATTTTATTGATACTAATCTTCCAACAATTTGGACAAGATATGTGGAATTCATAGCAAATCCCTTTTTTGAAGCAAATTGCTGGGTTTTTTTTGTGAATTAGCAATGTGAACACCAGTGAATTGCCATTAGTTGTGAAGCAAATTCTGACTCAGTACAGAGGAATCTCGATTATCCGAACGAGATGGGTAAGGCATGTTACGTTCAGATAGTTGATTATTCGGTTAATTGATTCAATGCTTCTCCACTGGGGCTCGGAGTTTTCTGAAGTTTCTTTTTTCCTCGCTCTGCCTGCCTTGCCCCCCTTTGTCTCAGGGTTTGTTTCTGAGCAGACACACACTTGTGTATAAGGGACCTGCAGCATTGCTGAAGTCCCCCCGCCCCCCAATTAGTTCAATGGGACTGACACAGCGAACACTTGCTATGTCCACTCCATCTTCAGGAGACAAGGCAGCAGCACACCGCACGTGAGCCCGAGCCCCCCATCCGCGCCCCACTACCCCATCCAACCGCGCCGCCCAGTCCACCCCCGCCCGCCCCCTAAACACATCCACCTCTACCCCCTTCCACCCCTGGCCCCACCCTGCCTCAGATCGCCCCCCCA
>NC_057721.1:64825673-64838614 GCF_004010195.1 Chiloscyllium plagiosum | reverse complement strand
ACACACACACATATACACACACACACCCACACCCATCCACACACACACATACACGCATATACGCACACATGCACACACACACACACACACACACACGCAGCCACATACACAGCTTTTCACTGCAACTGTTTGTCAAGTTCCAACTCTGCCCAGTACAGGGCAATGTTGGAGAGATTATCTGGGGAAGTGGGGTTTAGGATACACCCCTGTGTCGAACTCCATGGAAAGTGTGGGGAGAGAGAGAAAGGGTGGGCGGTTAGTCATTTGGAGATGGTGCCTGGGCTCCCATCAATGTCCAAGACTATTCTCAGCATGATTTTAGTAAGCTGAGTTTGTTTTTAATCATTATAAACAAAAGATGCAATCAATGCTGAAACACCTCTTTGATGTAATGTTTCCAACGGGACTTTGAGATCTCCTTCGGATAATCCAAAATTTGGAAAATTGGTGTTCAGATAATCGAGGTTCCTCTGTACTTCGGCTTTCGCGACTGGATATCCTGGTCATTGTAAAAAGCTCTCCTGAGTTTGAGAAACCATGCCTGATGAGACCAGGCATCAAACCAACAAAATAATCATTCATTACAAACAGGAGCAAAAAATATTTGACAATATTCAACTGATATGTTCAATGTTTCTCCGTGTCCAGTTCATTCCTAAGCCTTGGATTAGATCATTTCTGCATTTAGAACTCATTTAGCTCTTTTATAGATGGTCGTGTTGAGACAGGCATTGCTCCGAAACCAACCAGACCATTATGTAAACTTGCAACCTTGCAACATATTTTACTGTGTAGACATTTTGGACCCATTTTCACCCTTGTCCAGCTGAAAGATCAGAGATGTCCTACCAGAAGTGGGTGAGGAGAAACAATCCATTCTGAACTCAATCCCAATATAAATTTCTCTGGCACCCTGCATGTCCCAAACAATGTCCATATTGTATAGTCAACAGATTTATCTTCTGAAACAGTAGGCCTTCTGTTGCTCTCGGAAAATGGGGGGATTACAGTATAAATGATCAATAAGTCATCTAACTTCACTTTGAGACCATTAATGGTCCAGTTTGGTCAATGAAATTCAATCCATTTGACAAAATTAAGTCTATCATTTGAACCAAGCTTTACAAAAAGAACTTACCAACAGTACTGCTTAGCGCCAGCTCATGGGCTCCCAGAAGCCAAATTTAAAAGAAGTGCTACTTAAAAGCTGATTGAGAAATTGTCTGAAAATTATGATTGAAAGATGGTGTTTGAAGAGACATGAAGGCCTCAATCAATAATCACATACAGGAAGCACTACGGAAAAGGTGAAACTGGTTGAAACCATTTAATAGGAACTGATTTTGTAGGGTAACTAACCCATTATGGATGTTCGTTTTGAACTATGGATATATAATTGGATTTTTTCTATTTGTTGAATATTTAGTTTTGCAATATTGGTTTTTCTGAATGAGTTGCTTTATTCAGCATGTTTATGGTGAATGATTGAAATCTTGCTGTGTGGCCCTCAGGATTGGCTGGGGGATCACTGATAGAGCTGCAGGCCCCGACTGCCTTCAAATTCTTGTGTACCATTATATCTGAATTGATGCAATGTAGATCTCCAACACCTCCACGGAGCAATGGCAAGGGAGGTTGCACCAATATGAAGGCTTCAGCTCTGGAATCCAAACATCACAGGGAAGGAATTTCCAGGAGGAGAAGAACATTAGGCTTTGTCACAGTTAAAGCGATTGGTCCAATTAAGGCAGCGTCATAATAGAGGAATTAAAATAAAAAGCTGAAGAATTCATTGAGAGGTTCAAGAGATATCTCAACTTTAAACAATCTTTGTCAAGGCTGAAGAATTAATAAATTCCTGGTCAACCTGAAGGGAAATGGATCATTTGGCACAGGCACGAGTCTGGAAACTAATGACAACAACTCAGAGCTTGAGTTCCAAAGAAGAGTCATATTTGACTTGGAACACTGACCCTGCTCCTCTTTCCACAGATGCTGCCAGACCTGCTGAGTTTCTCCAGCCCTTTTTGTCTTAGTTTCAGCCCAGTTTATGCCTGCTGATATGAAGGCTATCCTCCACATGATCGTGCAAGAAAGATTATTCTTCAAACCACTCCAAAGTATTATCTCATTTGGAGAGTATTGGAGTCTGAAGAGGTTATGTTTCATGTCAGCTGACTGTTACTGTTCCTGCATGTACCAGTTTCTGTTGCAGGGCACCTACAGGTGCCCTTGTAACAGATGGCACAGCTTTCCACTGAGCTATGTGCTGATTAAGAGCAAGTAAAAGCAGTCTTTGCCAAGTAGGGGTGACAGGATATCCAGAAATATATGTGGCATGGTGGCAGGCGTAATCACTCAGGCAATTCCAGCTCTGGATTATAGCGTGCAGTATGATCTATTGTGACTGAGCTATTTCTGAATTGCAGCCAGCATGGCAGTTGGTCGGGCCTGAACAAAGTTCTTTGAACAAAGAAAATGTAGTGATATGACCCACCATCAGGTTGCGCAGTAAGGTATAACTCACTTATTAAGGTACAGGGTTTGTCAGAGACCATTACCAGAGCCTTTTATCACTAAGAATAGGTTTGTTGACAACTGAAGAACTTATGAGATTTGATCCCAATATAATCAAACCAACAATGTCCCATTGATTATTTTAGGGTTTTGTTTATGCACCTACAGATGACTGCATCAATGCTGAATATCCAATTCCCATTACTAATTTGTAAATACATTCTCACAATTGCATACAGTTACTTTCTTACAGTCAGCCAATTAATCAGAGGGATTCAATTTTCAAAGTGATTGTCACCATAATGCAAGAGGACTACAGGCTGCTCTCTCATTAGAAAGAGATTCATCCTGAGGGTCACTATGCCTCTGGCAAGGGTCAAAGTTGATAAGGTGGGACCTCCATGATAATCTTAGCAGTACGGGAATTGAAAGCACATTGGTGATGTCAATCTGCATTGCAAACCAGTTATCCAACCAACTGAACTAACCGGCTCCCACAAATTCACGTAAACATGTTACTGTGTCCTCTTCAGTTCCCAGATTTCAAATCCCATGCATTCCATTTACAAATCTCACAAAATTATTCATTTTCTTTCCCATTGATACAAGCTTCAATGGAGGAGTTCCAAACAGTTTCCATTCAGCTAAATGCGTCTGTGATTCCATGGCAGCTTGCTGTGAAATAAGCCAAGGTGACAAATAATAAAAAGCATTAACTGTTATTTTACATTGCAATAAAGGTCATTCTAACCAGAAACTCTCAGATGCTGCAAATGACTTTTGGACAGAGTTCTGATTTTGACTCCCACCTGACGGACGGAGAAGTTAGCAAATATTTGAAGTATTTTCGGGGAATAGTCTCCACAATTCAGTTTGCGTCTAATACATTCACTACAATAACCTTAACGTACTCTTTACCACAGTTGGGAGCATGGGTTTTCAAGCTGCCCCAAGACCTTTTTCAATCCAGCTTTTGTGAGCAGCTACTCCAGTTCCAGAAAGAACTGTTTTGCTTCGCTCAGTTTCTTAATTTGACAAGGTTGGGCCCCCAAATTCAGAGGAACCGACTTTGAATTTATAGCAAGAGTTCGTGGACTCAAGATTCATTAATGCCATTGATAACATTAACATTATAATTCATTCTAATCTCTTTTGACAAAAGCAGGGCAGACCGTGGATATTTTACATTTTAAGTTTTAAAAAGCTAACAGAAAGTAAGTGGGCAATGATGTGGTTTTGTGATTCAGATTATGAATGCAGCATTTTAAGACAGTGTCTTTTGTGCAATACTTAATGGAAACAGGTTACTTGCATTTTTCAGTGGGAGTGCTGCTTGCAAAATGTGTAAATATTTTGCCTTACGGATGGAGATATTTTTGGTCCTAAATGGAAACGAAAATTAAAATTATGAAAATGAAATGAAACTTAACTTCAGTATTTGCTATTCATGGAGATTTGAGTTGATTTTGATGGAAGCTGATAATGGGAATATGGAAGAGCTCTCAGAGTTTGAGAGCAGGTTTCAGAATCAGATGAGTTAAGAGAGTTAATTTTTTTTTTAAAAAGTGTAAGTTGGAAATATTGTTCAAATCTTTGTGTTTTTGTTTTCCACAATTGAATGGACTTCAGCTGATGAAGGAGCAGCACTCTGAAAGCTTGTGGTTTCAAATAAACCTGTTGGACTATAACCTGGTGGCATGTGACTTTGTCCACCTCAGTCCAACTCCAGCACCTCCACATCACTATTACATGGGTAGAATTGTAAAATATGATTCCCAAACTACCAATAACTATGGTCAAATCACAAGGAGACAAACCATAAATAAAGCTTTATTTATAGCCCATGGTAGTGCTTCTCATCAAAGGGAATGATAGACTCAGGATCTGGGATGGTTGAATGGTGGATGTTTGGGAGCTCACTGTTATGTTCAGGTAGAGGCGCCTAGTCACTGGTTTAGGAGTGCTCACTAGCAACTTCTGAGATGCTGCAAATCAGAAGATCGTAGTGGTGGAGAAATTGGTGTGAGCTCAATCAGAGTGGGCAGGGTAAGTGCTTGAGAGAAGTGCTTGATGTTGGGGCTATTAAAGAGAAATAATATTGCACAGTGATCTCTGCACTATACACAGACAGGAAGGTTCCTACTCCCTGACCATCTTAAAACATTTAACCCCCCCCCCCCCCCCCCACCCACTGTGTTTCATCTCCCTGCTGCAATCACTGCTGACAATTCACTTTTGGACACAGAGGCTGAAAAAGAATAAGAGTGTTCCGTGAGCAGGACCAGAGCTGTCAGCATGCAACATGCCCACATTGTTCATTTTACTTCCAGGTAGGCTCTCATACAGACTTCCATCCACGGAACATCATCTGTGACCAAGAAATGATGCAAAACGATGTAACAAAGTCACTCAGGCCTACATGGAGAGATTAACGATCTGTTTGGATGGTTAAAACACACAGAATTGTCCAAACGCTCACAAACCATTGTTACCTGTTGCACAAAAGTGCCCTCAATGTATCTTTTTCCTCCTCTCCCTCCCATAATAACTCCATGTATTTCCCTGGTTCTGCAGCATGGTGGCTCAGTGGTTAGCACTGCTGCGTCACAGATCCAGGGATCCGGGTTCAGTTCCACGCTTGACCTGAGTAGAGTTTGCACATTCGCCCCATGTCTACATGGGTTTCCTCCCCTGTGGGAGTTAGAACTCTATTCGCTGGAGTTTAGAAAAGTAAAAGGAGATCTCATGCAGACCCTTCAAATCCTTAGAGGACCAATCAGGGCAAATGCAGGAGTGATGTTCCCGATAACTGGGGAGTTCAGAACCAGGGCTCACAGTCAATGGAAACAGGGTAGGTCATTTCAGATTGAGCTGAGGAGAAATCTCTTCAACCCAAGAGTGGTGAGCCTGTGAAATTCTCTGCCATAGAAAGTGATTGAGGCCAAAACATTGAGTATTTTCAAGAAGGAGTTAGGTATAATTCTTAGGGCAGAATAGATCAAAAAGTATGGGGAGAAAGCAGGAACATGATACCAAATTGGCCGATCAGTCATGATCATGTTGAATGGTAGAGCAAACTTGAAAAGCCAAATGGTCTGCTCATACTCCTACTCCTATTTTCTATATTTATATGTCTAATTTTCAACACTGCTTGCCATTCCTCTGGACCCTGGGCACCACACTGATCCAGATGGCAGCCTTGGACCATGTTTGCAGGTTCTGGTGGCATGACCTCCTCTGCCAATCCTCTGGGAACAGGAGTCCATTGTACCATCCCTCCACCAGGACCTCCAGGTCCCTGTCAAAGAATCACTGTGCCATCCTATCTTTCTCTGTTATATTCGAAGTCTGTCCTTGACCAAGCAGGTCTGCTTCAGAAAGCAAGTGGGTTCTCAGAGACATTTTAAACATGGTGTGGATGAGGGGGATTTCAGTTTTTCAGCAGGTATCCATTGGGTAATAAGTTGTTCCAGGAAAGGCAAATAGTAGTGTGGGCTGGAGTCAAACCTGGCGAGTTAGGTATTTAATGAGGACAGTTTGGTAAGATATGGTGAGAGAACTTGCTACACCTCATGGCCTAAAACAAAATGCAGTGCAACTTTGACTCAGCCAAAAAGACCTCAGATTCAGCACCAGACCTCTATGACTCTTAAGGAGGCAGGCTCCAGATATATTACAATCCATCTAATAAAATGCTCTCCCTGCCTCCAAGTTCACCACCAGTGAGGGGAAAAGACTCTGTTCAATATTTCAATTTGATGATCATTCATTAGCACAGGGAAAGATTTGAGATATAGCTAGATTTAAGTGAGTGGAAGAGGAGAGGGAGAAAAGAATACAATGGAATGTCTAAGATAGGATGGAAAACAGGAGAGATGGCATGAAAAAAAACATTGGTGGTGCAGAAATAAATCAACTAATGGCTGTGAAGAGAACACAAGTGAGAAGGAATAAATGCAATCTGCCTGTCAGGAGACCAGCTCAAGAGATTCCTCAGTTACTTAACCACATAAAACAGATGGTCATTGATATCATTGCAGGATTGGATGACTGCAAAGCATTTAGTCAAGACCAGAAATTGGTCTCTGCCAGTGCCACAACTTCACGGTGACATATAAGACAGCAGCTAAGCCAAACATACTTTTAAATTTTGAGAGTAGGCTACACTTTGAAACAGAGTGGAGATATGAGGATATCTTGCCATATGCTATGGTACTGTTTTCTTCCCATTTTCTTCCCACATGAGGGAATGAACAACTAAGTGACTGAAGAGATAAAGAATTCAAAACAGCAGATGACAGCAGGAGAGGGCTGGGAGGCTTATCACCCCAATCTCAAACCCACTCTGTCCATTGTCTCCAGCCTCTGAGTCATGAGTGCCTTCTCCTCACCATGAGTCAAAGATTTATCTGAAATGAACCTCATCCTTTCAACATTCATTGCCACCTGTTATTATCAGCTTTCTCCTATAAACAGATGTCATAGCATATGTCTTTGGTCAAGTAGTAAGGCCCTATTTTTATTCTATTTTAAGTAAAATTAAGTAATATATTAAACATATTTCCTGATTACATATTAGTGTATTGAATTAAGCATTGACATTTTTTCTTTCTTTATTTTATGAGCTATTTGGAGTTTTCCAATGTTTTGTCAAGTCATTAAGATCATGTTCATTGTCCTTGTGCCTTCTGTAACCTTCAGAAAGCCTCAAAAGATCAGAGAGCAATTTCTCTGTAATTACATTTGAATGTGTAGAGGCAGAGATGAAATAACATTTTTTGTGAAAGTTAAAGCATGTCAAATAGGACAAGCTGTTGGCCCTGTTGTTCGCATTGTCTCTTATCTGTTTTTCAACGTACTTATCATTTTTCATTTCAACATTGAATGGGTCACAGGCCAAATAGACTGGCATGCTAACAATATGGAGTAACTTGTTAAAATATGTCCAAGTCTGCACTTGTTGTCACTGTGCTGTGTATTCTCTATTAGTATGCAATGATCTGATGGTAAAATTTATCGTAAGGCAAGATGATGATATCAAGGAGTGAGAACACTTAGCTTGGCAACTGTTTGGATATCAGAACAATTCTTTCTTATCTAAAGATCTTCACTCAAGGGGCTGTAAGATTGTTCTTTACTGGATGATGCTCCTTAACTCCAAAGCAGGATTTTTTCCCTCTGCAGGATCTTCTGCAGAAGGACCTCCGAAATTATATTGAGGAGCTGGTTTGCTCCATGGACTCATTCCAACTGTCCGTGCCTCTTAACAGGACTATTTTAAGGGAACTGATAATATTTTAGATATTCTTGGTACTAGATAACTTATACCTTGAGCCTAATGATTTCTCAGTATTGCGCACTAGGATCACCACAGCATTATCAAGTGTGTTCTCAACCTATCCACTGGCAATGACAATGTAAGGCCTTTAGAAGTGCAGGGCTGAAGGATCACCAATCCCATGATTAGGACCACACATGCCCACTGACTGTTTTTTACTGAAAATTACATAGTGAAGGAAATGATAGCCACATGCATAATAGTTTAAATCACTTGCAATTGTCAGAAAACCTCTTGGCATGATAGTGCAAAGTATACATTTCCCTTCATTTGTGAAGCCTTCAAAAAACAACTCTTGCAGGTGTCTGGATGACGCTGAGTTCTGCTATTTAATTGGCATTTTTAATACGCGTACATATAAAAACAAGTTAGTGTTTTAGGATGGTTCAGCCTTTCTTTGCATGTGCATCCAATACTTTATTTTTTTTATTTTTAACCCCCACACTACCACCTAACTGCGGTAGTGCTAATCTCCTAATTTTTTTTCTTCTTTTTTTTCTTTTTTTTCTCTTAATCCAATACTTTAACAAAGCATGATGGGTTCTTTGGATTGACCAACAAGCTAATTGGTAGGTTGGGGTGGCCTGGTACCCAATGGGAAACCCCAGAATAAAGTGCCCTTTGACAGTCAGTGGCCTGTGTGACCCAGTCACTGCAGAAACGTGTGGTTTCCAGGTATTCTGGTCATCTAGGTTGAGCTGGAGTCATCAGTCAATTTCAACTCCAGTATTTAAGGGGATAGGACAATATCAAGCATTGATTCTGGAGTTGTGAGTAAGGAACAAAGAAATGAAATACACTTTAGTGACGTTCCCGTGGATATGAAACTGGGGACTTTGATGGCCTGCGGCTGTTCATTCATGGGAGGTAGACATCACTGGCCAAGCCAGTATGTATTTTTATTTTATTAAACAATACAGTTTACAAAACAGTTAACATTAAACAGCTGCATACAAAAAAAACCCAGCAATTTTACAAGGGAGAGGAGTGGCAAAGCCAGGCCCCAAACCCTGTCGTTCAACCAGTTTTCAGGGAAATGAGGACAAACCTCAAATCCCAGTTTCAATCACAAAACAATAATAATGACAAGTACATAAGACAGTCCAATTACATAAAAAACAGTGCATAAAATACAGACCCACAGCAACCCAGCAAGCCACCCGTCCCTGCCACCTTCCGGCCATTCTAAGGCAACCCATCCCTACGCCCCTCCCAAGGTCAGTATTTATTGGCTATTCCTACTTGAGATGCAATTAATTGAAGACAATTAAGAGTCAACAACATTGTTGTGGGTCTGGAGTCACATCTAGGCCAGACCAAGTTAGGATGACATTTTCCTTCTCTAAAGGACATTAGTGAACCGGAAGGGTTTTCCTTACCAATGACACTAGTTGCATGGTTGTCATTTTGCTTAATTGCAGACGTTTATTAAATTCAAATTCCAACATTCACCATGGTGTGATTCCACCCAGATCAACAGAACATTGCCTGGCTCCCTGGATTAATGTCCCAGCGATAATGCCACTGGACCATCACCTATCCCATAATGCTTGTCCAATATCCAGTACTAAATGAACAGACATTTCTTCCAGGAAGGCCTTCCCGTATTAATTGGAACTCGGGCATTTAGATCGTCATCATCAGCTCAACAAGCAGGTGTAGAAATGCCCCAAGCAAAAGCTTCTAATCAACCAAAGGCCTCTGACGCTTCTGACAACAGTGTCACTGGGGAGACTATGACTGCTGCCAGAACAGCACCTAATAGAAGGCCGCAGGTAAACTACATTGGCAGGGGCTTTGTGGGATCAGTTCATGGGGAAAGCATTATGGAGGGGTCAGAAACAAGAGCAGAAGGTGGCTATCAGCAGTACCTCCCACCTTCCCAATGGCACTGTGTGCTCAAGCTGACCATACTGCTGTATCTGTTGTACACAGTACATCATGATACGCAATGGTTGCGTGTGGCCTTTAAGTGGTCACTAATTGGCCACTTGAAGAGCTCAATTGACCGCTGCTCAGGAAGGTTGGCCATGTACTTTCCACACCCCGACTCAATTCTGATGAAGCAAGAAAGGCAGGAGGGACTAGGCACATCACCATCCCCCACCTGGATAAATGCCCTTCTCACTTCCAGGCCAAACAATCTCACCACTTATCTTCAGTCTGCACTATAATATCCAGTTCCCAATTTCTGGATCAATCCCCCTCAATGACAATTGTCAGAGGCTGACTCAGATCATTCATAATCTTGGTATCATATGCTCCAGCTACATACAGTGTCATCATAGACACAATCGTTTCCCCCTTGTACCTTTGCCCAACCTTGCCTCAACATCAGCTCATCTGCTGCTGAAGTCCTTCCCCATGCCTTTGTTACCTCTTGATTTGATTATTCCAATGTCCCCAAGCTGCCTGCAGTACTTCACCCTCCAGAAACGGAAGTTTACTCACTTCTGGTCGTTTGCAAAAGTAAATGCTTTATTTCTGTCACTTTACTGGGCCGTTCATGAAAAAAATGGCAGAGAAAATAAACATTTCTGTTTACAGAAGCGGTGCTTCTGTCTTTGTATCGCAACACTGATTTCAGTTGACTTGACAAATGTTCTGGATTAGTGGTGCTGGAAGAGCACAGCAGTTCAAGCAGCATCCAAGGAGCTTCGAAATCGACGCTTCGGGCAAAAGTCCTTCATCAGGAATCCTTGTGATTGTAGAAGTTGTTCAGGACCTTGCTTAATGCTGGGATTTCATAGATTGATGTGATGGTAAGGGTTTAGTCCTTTTCAGTTTAACCTGCAATTTGCAGAATGCAAAGATTAGTTTGTTTAAATAGCAGACTCATCAAAATTATAACTTTAAACAAACTCTCCGGTAGAGGACAGCGTTAGATCAGTATGGCTTCCCTTGTTTAAGGTCAAATCAATTATCCAAATAATCAATTATCCAAATGAAGTACTGCCCGCCCGGCTCATTCAGATAATCGAGGTTCCTCTGTACTCCTGCAGACCATTTGCCAGCTCCCATATTCACATTGCTGTGGGATTGGTCGGAAGGAAACCTGCGCTTTTACCTGGACCCAGATTTTCATCACTGAAATAGGCAACTCAAGTCAAAAAGACTTCCTGACTCGCCCAACCTGCCTTGATGGAAAATCCTCAGAATGACATACTTTTCATTCTGGGCAGGTGGGAATGAGATAGAGTCTGATCCCTGGAAGCCGTGCACAGGTCTCCATGGGGATGACTGAATGCTGAAGTTGGTTAAAATGCCTGCCACAGTGTTCTGGGATTTCATTCACCTCAAATCTCCACACAGTCCTCATGCCATGCCCTTGCACACTCCAATAGCTTCTTACGTACCAATTTGCCAAGTTGCCAACTCATGAACTCACCCTCCCCATGACCCCTCATATTTTACATGCCAACTCATGACCCTTCCAAGCCCATTCAGACAGTAAAACCCAACATATAGAACAGTGAGCCGCTTTAATGACAATGCAATACGAGGAGCTGTTGAAAATAAAAACAAACATTAGCAAACCGTCTTTTGAAAAAAAAACAACTGTCCCTCGGATCTGAGGAAAGTGTCGAGTGAACAGATTTTTTTTCTCTCTATCACAATAAACAATAAAGAAAAACAAAAATTCAAAATAAACTCCTCAGTCGGAAGACATCAACAGCAGAAAATAAGACACACTGACTGTGTGGTTCCAGGCTGTTCAGAAGTCAGTCTCCACTCCTTGTTAACACAGAAAAAAATGGAGAGTCCTTCACTCACTGATCCAGCTCTCTCAGAGCCAGCTCTTAGAGTGAACAGAACCTTTGACGCTCCTGGTTTTGTTTTCTTCTTTTATCCTCCTACACTATGTCCTGACAGCGGTAGTGCTTATTTTTCCCCAATATCCATGTCGTGTGTGTGTGCAGATGTCAGACACAGTGAAAAACAACAAGAGCGTAAATCTTTATTTATTTTCCACTACCAGCAAGAAGGGAAACACCCAAGTGGCCAGTGACAAGCAGTGCCCTTCTCAAAGGGCAATTCTGTGTGATCAAACAGTGAAGGGGAGGGCAGGGATTAAATCAAAATAGAGTTGGAGGGGGAGGGGGAGGGGACAATAATACACTCCACTCCCTGCGGTGCCCATCTTTCCCTGAAAATCTCAAGTGTGTTGGAGTACACCGCATGCTCCTTCACCAGGGACACCTGGGCTCTGCAAACAGATTATTAAAGCATCAATAAATGAGGCGTCAAGAACTTCACTCATCCTAATCTTATGCAAATAAACTTTAAAAAAAGGATCACAGAAGAAATTGCTTATTATAACCACATCAAAACATCTATCAGGCAATGTTGACGGTCCTCTCCGGCTGGCTACATAAAATCCCAGTTGGATACTCCTTTAATGAGACGGATGAAGGATCATGGGGACTCGAACTGTTAACTCTGCGTCGCCTTCCAAATGCTGACAGACTGATGTTCTCCAGCAAAGTCTATTCTTGTTTCAGATCTCTTTGTTTTACATTACTCATTTAATAAGCCAGGGTTTTCATTCGTGCATGCTTGAGGTATCCTTCTATTATTTTCTATGCCAATTATTGTAACATTATGTGAAGACCCTAGCAATGCAGCTTTGCAGTGAGTTTAATGTGCTCAATTCCGACCAAGAATTGTTCTTTTATTGGCACAATGACAGCAGAGTAACTCGCTCCAACCAGAGCTCCTCCAACCTGAGCAGAGGGCAGTGCGAGGGGGTGAGTTCCAGAGCGGAGGGCAGTGCGAGGGGAGTGAGTTCCAGAGCGGAGGGCAGTGCGAGAGGAGTGAGCCCCAGAGCGGAGGGCAGTGCGACGGGAGTGAGTCCCAGAGCGGAAGGCAGTGTGAGGGGAGTGGGTCCCAGAACAGAGGACAGTGTGAAGGGAACAAGTCACAGAGCGGAGGGGAGTGCGAGGGGAGTGAGTCCCAGAGCGGAGGGCAGAGCGAGGGGAGTGGGTCCCATAGTGGAGGACAGTGTGAGGGGAGTGAATCCCATAGTGGAGGGCAGTGCGAGGGGAATGAGTCCCAGAGCGGAGGGCAGTGCGAGGGGAGTAAGTCC
>NC_057721.1:64819109-64820107 GCF_004010195.1 Chiloscyllium plagiosum | reverse complement strand
CCCAAAGGGGAGGGGAGTGTGAGGGGAGTGAGCCAAAGAGCAGAGGGCAGTGCGATGGGAGTGAGTCCCAGAGCGGAGGGCAGTGTGTGGGGAGTGAGTCCCAGAGCGGAGGGCAGTGTGTGGGGAGTGAGTCCCAGAGCGGAGGGCAGTGTGTGGGGAGTGAGTCCCAGAGCGGAGGGCAGTGTGTGGGGAGTGAGTCCCAGAGCGGAGGGCAGTGTGTGGGGAGTGAGTCCCAGAGCGGAGGGCAGTGTGTGGGGAGTGAGTCCCAGAGCGGAGGGCAGTGTGTGGGGAGTGAGTCCCAGAGCGGGGGGCAGTGTGTGGGGAGTGAGTCCCCTAGCGGAGGGCAGTGTGAGGAGAGTGAGTCCCAGAGCGGAGGGCAGTGCAACGGGAGTGAGTCCCAGAGCGGAGGGCAGTGTGAGGGGAGTGAGTCCCATAGCTGAGGGCAGTGTGAGGGGTCTGTGTTCCGGAGCGGAGGGCAGTGCGAGGGGAATGAGTCCCAGAGTGGAGGACAGTGTGAGGGGAGTGAGTCCCTGAGTGGAGGGCAGTGCGAGGGGAGTGAGTCCCAGATCGGAGGGCAGTGCGAGTGGAGTGGGTGCCATAGTGGAGGGCAGTGCGAGGGGAGTGAGTCCCAGAGTGGAGGACAGTGTGAGGGGAGTGAGTCCCTGAGTGGAGGGCAGTGTGAGGGGAGTGGGTCCCAGAGCGGAGGGCGGTGCGAGGGGAGTGGGTCCCAGAGCGGAGGGCAGTGAGGGGAGTGAGTCCCAGAGCGGAGGGCAGTGTGAGGGGAGTGAGTCCCCTAGTGGAGGGCATTGTGAGGGGAGTGAGTCCCAAAGCTGAGGGCAGTGTGAGGGGAGTGGGTGCCATTGTGGAGGGCAGTGCGAGGGGAGTGAGTCCCAGAGCAGAGGGCAGTGTGAGGGGAGTGAGTCCCATAGCTGAGGGCAGTGTGAGGGGTCTGTGTTCCGGAGCAGAGGGCAGTGCGAGGGGAATGGGTCCCAGAGTGG
>NC_057721.1:64815754-64817563 GCF_004010195.1 Chiloscyllium plagiosum | reverse complement strand
GAGCAGAGGGCAGTGCGAGGGGAGTGTGTCCCAGAGCGGAGGGCAGTGCGAGGACAGTGAGTCCCAGAGCGGAGGGCAGTGCGAGGGGAGTGAGTCCCAAAGCGGAGGGCAGTGCGAGGGGAGTAAGTCCCAGAGCGGAAGGCAGTGCAAGGGGAGTGGGTCCCAGAGCGGAGGGCAGTGCGAGGGGACTGAGTCCCAGAGCAGAGGGCAGTGCGAGGGGAATGAGTCCCAGAGCAGAGGGCAGTGCGAGGGGAGTGTGTCCCAGAGTGGAGGACAGTGTGCGGGGAGTGAGTCCCAGAGTGGAGGGCAGTGCGAGGGGAATGATTCCTAGAGAGGAGGACAGTGCGAGGGGATTGAGTCCCAGAGCGGAGGGCAGTGCGCGGGGAATGAGTCCCAGAGTGAGGGGCAGTGCGAGGGGAGTGGGTCCCATAGTGGAGGGCAGTGTGAGGGGTGTGGTACCAGAGCGGAGGGCGGTGCGAGGGGAGTGAGAACCAGAGAGGAGGGCAGCGCGATGGGAGTGAGCCCCAGAGCGGTGTGCAATGCGAGGGGAGTGGGTCCCAGAGCAGAGGGCAGTGTGAGGGGTCTGTGTCCCGAAGCAGAGGACAGTGTGAGGGGACTGAGTCCCTGAGTGGAGGGCAGTGCGAGGGGAGTGAGTCCCAGAGTGGAGGACAGTGTGAGGGGAGTGAGTCCTTGAGCGGAGGGCAGTGCGAGGGGAGTGAGTTCCAGAGTGGAGGACAGTGTGAGGGGAGTGAGTCCCTGAGCAGAGGGCGGTGTGAGGGGAGTGAGTCTCAGAGCGGAGGGCAGTGCGAGGGGAGTGGGTCCCAGAGCGGAGGGCAGTGCGAGGGGAGTGGGTCCCAGAGCGGAGGGCAGTGCGAGGGGTCTGTGTCCCAGAGCGGAGGGCAGTGCGAGGGGTCTGTGTCCCGGAGCGGAGGGCAGTGCGAGGGGAGTGAGTCCCAGAGTGGAGGACAGTGTGAGGGGAGTGAGTCCCAGAGCGGAGGGCAGTGCGAGGGGAGTGAGTCCCAGAGTGGAGGACAGTGTGAGGGGAGTGAGTCCCAGAGCGGAGGGCAGTGCGAGGGGAGTGAGTCCCAGAGCGGAGGGCAGTGCGAGGGGAGTGAGGCCTAGAGCGGAGGGCAGTGTGAGGGGAGTGAGTCCCAGAGCGGAGGGCAGTGCGAGGGGAGTGGTTCCCAGAGCGGAGGGCCGTGCGAGGGGAGTGAGTCCCTGAGCGGAGGGCAGTGCGATGGGAGTGAGTCCCAGAGTGGAGGTCAGTGTGAGGGGAGTGAGTCCCAGAGTGGAGGGCAGTGCGAGGGGAGTGGATCCCAGAACGGAGGGCAGTGCGAGGGGAGTGAGTCCCAGAGCGGAGGGCAGTGTGAGGGGAACGAGTCACAGAGCGGAGGGCAGTGTGAGGGGAGTGAGTCCCAGAGTGGAGGGCAGTGCGAGGGGAGTGAGTCCCAGTGCGGAGGGCAGTGTGAGGCGAACGAGTCACAGAGCGGAAGGCAGTGTGAGGGGAGTGAGTCCCAGAGCGGAGGACAGTGTGAGGGGAGTGAATCCCAGAGCGGAGGGCAGTGCGAGGGGAGTATGTCCCAGAGCAGAGGGCAGTGCGAGAGGAGTGAGTCCCAGAGCAGAGGGCAGTGTGAGGGGAGTGAGTCCCAGAGTGGAGGACAGTGCGAGGGGAGTGAGTCCCAGAGCGGAGGGCAGTGCGAGGGGAATGAGTCCCAGAGTGAGGGGCAGTGCGAGGGGAGTGGGTCCCATAGTGGAGGGCAGTGTGAGGGGTGTGGTACCAGAGCGGAGGGCGGTGCGAGGGGAGTGAGA
>NC_057721.1:64783788-64813574 GCF_004010195.1 Chiloscyllium plagiosum | reverse complement strand
AGGGGAGTGAGTCCCAGAGCGGAGGGCAGTGTGAGGGGAGTGAGTCCCATAGCTGAGGGCAGTGTGAGGGGAGTGAGTCACAGAGTGGAGGGCAGTGTGAGGGGAGTGAGTCCCATAGCTGAGGGCAGTGTGAGGGGAGTGAGTCACAGAGTGGAGGGCAGTGTGAGGGGAGTGAGTCCCATAGCTGAGGGCAGTGTGAGGGGAGTGAGTCACAGAGTGGAGGGCAGTGTGAGGGGAGTGAGTCCCATAGCTGAGGGCAGTGTGAGGGGAGTGAGTCACAGAGTGGAGGGCAGTGTGAGGGGAGTGAGTCCTGGATCAGAATGTGGTGCAAGGGAAGCGAGTCAAGGAGTGGAGTGTGTAATGGAGAAGTGAGTTCCAGAGCGCAGGTTGGCACGTGGAAGGGAGTCCCAGAGTAGAGAGCTGCATGGGGAAGAGAGTCCTGGAGCAGCGGATGCCATTTGGGAGGGAGTCCCCGGAGCGGTGTGGGTGGGGTGGGAGCATTCCCGAATTGGAATGTAGTGCAGGGGAAATGAGTCCCAGAGTGGAGGACCCATGGGACAGAGAGTCCCAGAGCGGATCAATTTACGGGGAAACAAGTCACAGAGTTGAGGATGGAATGGGAAAGGGAGTCCCAGAGTAGAGGCCAGCACTGGGAAGGGAGTTCCTGAGTGGAGGGCAGTGCGGGGAAGGGAGTCCCTGAGTGGACGGCAGTGTGGGGAAGGGAGTCCCGGGGGGGCACAGGGAAAGGAGTCCCAGAACGAAGGCTGGCATGGGGAAGGGAGTCCCGGAGGAGAGTACTGGCACAGGGAAGGGAGTCCCGGAGGTGAGGCTGGCACGGGGAAGGGAGTCCTGGAGGGGAGGCAGGCACGGGGAAGGGTGTCCCGGAGGGGAGACGGGCACAGGGAAGGGAGTCCCGGAGGTGAGGCGGGCATGGGGAAGGGAGTCCCGGAGGGGAGGAGGTCACAGGGAAAGGAGTCCCAGAACGAAGGCTGGCATGGGGAAGGGAGTCCCGGAGGAGAGTACTGGCACAGGGAAGGGAGTCCCGGAGGGGAGGCGGGCACAGGGAGAGGAGTCCCAGAGGGGAGGCTGGCACAGGGAGGGTAGTCCCAGAGCGGAGTGCAGTGCGAGGGGAGTGGGTCCCATAGTGGAGGGCAGTGTGAGGGGATTGAATCCCATAGTGGAGGGCAGTGCGAGGGGAGTGAGTACCAGAGCAGAGGGCAGTGTGAGGGGAGTGGGTCCCAGAGCAGATGGCAGTGTGAGGGGAGTGAGTCCCAGAGCAGAGGGCAGTGCGAGGGGAGTAAGTCCCAGAGCGGTGGGCAGTGCGTGGGGAGTGAGTCCCAGAGCAGAGGGCAGTGCGAGGGGAGTGGGTCCCAGAGCAGAGGGCAGTGTGAGGGGATTGAATCCCAGAGCGGAGGGCAGTGTGAGGGGAGTGAGTCCCAGAGCGGAGGGCAGTGTGAGGGGAGTGAGTCCCAGAGCGGAGGGCAGTGTGATGGGAGTGAATCCCAGAGCGGAGGGCACTGTGATGGGAGTGAGTCCCGGATCAGAATGTGGTGCAAGGGAAGCGAGTCAAGGAGTGGAGGGTGTAATGGAGAAGTGAGTTCCAGAGCGCAGGTTGGCACGTGGAAGGGAGTCCCAGAGTAGAGGCCAGCATGGGGAACTGACTCCTAGACTGGAGGATGGCACGGGGAAGGGAGTCCTTGAGCGGAGGGCAGTGTGGGGAAGGCTGTCCCAGAGCGGTGGCTGGCATGAGAGTACTGGAGCGGAGGCCGGCACGGGGAAATGAGTGCCAGAGTGGAGCGACCATGCAGGAGTCCCAGAGTAGAGGCTGGCACGGGGAGGGGATTCCCGGAGTGGAGGGAAGTGCTGGGGAAGGGAGTCCAGGAAAAAACTGATATTGGAGCATACGAGAGCCGGTGCAGAGCAGACTTTAGGCTTGGAGCGAGGCTGGGATGGTTGTTGGACTGGACTCTGGCCCAGGCAGTTAAACCACGTGTGGAAGCCCCTACGCTGAACTAAAGGCACGTAGGTGTGGCCATATTGAGCAAGGTCATGCTTTTCATAACACTGCTTGTGCTTAGAGGAGTGGGGGTGCCCTCAAGCAAATCTTCTTCTGTGATAGGCAGACTGCTGTCTTCCCAATCCAAACCCACAAACTCTTCTAGTCCCTTCTCCTGACCACTTGACAGTCTGACTCATCATCCAACAGCAACATAGAGTCATACAGCATGGAAACAGACCCTTTGGTTCAGCTGATCCATGCCAACCATGTTTTCTAAACTAACTTCATCACACTCTCCTCTGTTTACCCCATATGTCTCTTAACCTTCCATGTTCATGTATCTGTCCAAATGTCTTTTAAATGTTGAAACTGCACCTGCATCTACCCCTTCCTGTGGCAGTTCATTCCATATGCAAACCACCTTCTGTGTGAAAACGCTGCCCACCCAACCTACAATTTCCCTTCTCCCCCTTTTTTTGCTGAACTGCCCAATCTGTAATCTATCTTGGTCCTTTCCCTACACTAAATCATCAATAAGAGGCCCATTCACACCACATGTCAACCCACAGATTTCCACACCTTATTTACATGTCTTCACTTACCCCATTATGCTGCAAATATCAGGGTCGCACAACCATTCAATGCAAAAGGAGACTATTTATCTCCACATGCCGGTTCTTTGAAACAGCTGGTTGAATTAGTCCCACGTCCCTGGTGTTTCCCCAGAGCCTTACCATTTTTCCATTTTCAGTAGATATCCAATTCACCTTTGAAAGTTTTAATTGACGCTGCTTCTACTGCCTGAGAAGTGCATTCCAGATCATAACAACTTACTTCATGAAATAAATCCCCTTCTGTCCCCTCTGGTTCTTCAATTATCTTAAATCAGTGGTCCCTGATTTGAAAAAAATAATTGTACTTACAATTATATGTATTTTTGTGTTTAGCCTCTTGCTCATTTCCTGCTGATTAAATATAAGGGAAATGATAAGGAAATCCCAGAACTAAACCCTGGTCTGTGCTGAGTTAATTGGTCTCAGCCTCTCAGTGTTGTAGATGGTTTCCACACCCCTGGGGTAAGGAAGGTAACATTTCAGACTGTGTTCCTGCTCTTGACTTCTATTCAGTGGCTACTGCAGAGAAGCAAACGGATATTAGGTGGGGACAGAATGCCAATGATGTTGTCCTGCTGCCACTCTCTCACAGCTCAAGAGTGCGCACGGGGCCAAAAGTTCCCCTAGACCAAGCCAAAGTGAGTGTCTTTACAAAATCAAGGGGAGAGAATTCGAAGGGTTAAAAAGATGGATAATGGATTAGCCAAAAGTTTGCTTATAAAGAAACCATATTCTGATATTTGAAGTTTGCCGTCGTTCAGGATACTCATCAGGCCTGTTCGGATGCCGGCAAAGACCTGTTGACCTTGCTTGGTAGACTTCTCGATGTGATTATACATTATTTTTTCATTGATTTTTCATTTTTCAATGCTTATTTGCACATTAGGAGGTGTGAAGCACTTGAAGCATCTTTTATGGATGCTTTAATGGTCTGTTTGACTGATGCTTTTCTGGGGTTCCAAGGACTACAGATTTTTATTGTGAATGCCTGTTTTTATTTTCAACACTCCCTTGTCATCATAAGGGCTCACTGTTCTATACATTGTGTCCACTGTGTGAATGGGTTAGGTTGAGTCATGACTTGTCAATAAATGACAGTTCATTTGACTGTCTAAAGCTTTCTGAACACGTGGCTATTTGAGAAGAAACACAAATCCATGTCCTGTCTGAAATTCATACCAATTCCAACTTGAAAGTCTCTGTGTCTTACTTAACTTAAAAGCAGGAATTATGCCTCTTCTCACATTCACAGGCATTTCACTGTCGCTAACTGACAAATAGATGGGACTCTTATTATAGCTCATTTGGCAACTGAGAACAGGATTACATTTCCTATTACCAACAGGGTAACAACAAGCTGATCACTGACTGACATGATAAAATATGCTGCACATTCCCTAGCCAGAAGTCATTAAAATTATCAGGGGAAATGTGACAGGTGGGTTTATGCTTATGCTAATGCTTTTATGTCAAGCTCAACAAAAGACCTATCATGTTTATACATGCTTGTCCTCTTCTTGTACATTTAACTTCCATACTGTGTTCGCCCCTTTAAGGTGAAGATGGCCATGTTAGTTAATTGGGGGTGTTTGGTGGGGTTCCAGTGTATACATAAGCAGTTAAGGCCAATCTGTATGTGAACAAGTCTGCTGAATGTAGGACAGGACATCACGGATGATTGAAATTTGGATGAGTTTCTACCTCAAGGTTTCCACTCCCTGCATTTTCTCTCTGCCTCTAATATATCCTTGGTTTTGAGAGAGGCTCCATCATATTTTATTTGATTATATCAAGTGCAGCAATCCTGGGCAAGATTTTCCCAAAAATCCCAGAACTCCAAACAAAAACCTTCACTGTGTCTTTGCTGCGCTTCCCCTGACTGTCGTGAGTCCGACTTATACTCTATAGAGAAGATTCCATGTGATAAACAAATCCCAGGCATTCTGACTCCATAACCAGACCAACTCTCTAGTGACTGTTTCAATATGATGTGGATCTTTGACAAACCAGTTGGGATGAGTATCCCACTATTTTGAGTTGCTGTCTGATCTTCAGAAGCTTCCGGAGACAGCTCAAGTGAAAGTGATAAGTCTCAAATGCAAAGTTGACCAGGCTCTCACTCTGTTGATGTCCAGTCCAGTAAGTGGCTTACTCCTCTTCAGTTCCAGACTGATGGCCAAAGCTTGCATTTGCTTTGGTGCACCTTGGGTGTAGCTCATCATCAATATGGTCAGTTCAAGAGTTTGCTGCAGAGATATCACTGCTGACAGGTTCTAGTCATTGAATGAAAGCTTGAGGTTGAGATAGAGATTTTCTGGAGTGGACTTCTATATTATTTCAGTTTTTGTCATACTGGTTATAAGGCTGTAGTTGGCTCAAGCATTGGAGAACAATCCATGCCCTGAACTGGCAGCTAATCGTTCATTAGCAGAGGGATTGAATTCAAGAGTCGTGAAGTGATGTTGCAGCTGTCTATGTTCTAATGCCCGTTTATCAGAAAATGTAAAATTGTGAAGTCATTCCCTCGCAGACCTTAATCTTTCTATGGCGATGCTTCAGACTGAGCAGCTTCCCATCTGATATATTGATTTTGATGCCAGGATCACCACCTTGGAAGACATGGAGATCAGATGGAGAAAAACTTGTTGGCGAAGGTTGGTGTTACAGCCATGTTGAATTCAATCGGTGCCTGGGAATGAGTCAGAAGATGGACCAACACCCAGGTCCGGTGAATGCATGATGTCATTGCATAATTAAACTATTGTAATGAATTTGTCAGCTGCATTTCTACACTATCTTCCAAAGGCTCTCCTGGGTGACTGGATCAAAGATTTTGGTCAGGTCAGCCAATGTGTCATAGTGGTCAAAAAGCAAAGAACTGCAGATGCTGGAAATCTGAAACAAAAAAAAAGCTGGAGAAACTCAGCAGGCCTGGCAACATCTGTGGAGAGAAAATCCTCCTTCAGAACTGATTGTAGCTAGGAAGAGGTTAGTATACATGATATATCAGGAGGGGGTGGGGGGAGGTGTTGGAGGAGTAAACAATAGATGGAGATGGAGCCTAGAGAGTGCGAACAGCAGTGGGGCAAAGGAATGGATAATGATCAGCCAGGGCAAAAGAAAAGCTGCTAAAGGGGACTGTTAGAAGGGGAAAAGAGGTCTGCCATGATGAAGGCATTTGATAGCAAGGCCTGGTGTGTGGAGTGGGGAAAGGACATGTAAGAAGGTGCTCAAACCCTAAAACCGATACTGGCAGACTGGGGAGATGAGACAAAACTAAAGTCCAATGGTTTTTAAGGCAGGTCAGTCTTTTATCATGTGGTGTGATGCCTGACTGTGAATTTGTGTTCAAGACTAGATGAAGAGAAGGTAAAGTCAAGAACTGGCTTCTAGCTTTGGCCTCAAAATAACAGGTTTTATTATCCATCAATACTAAGTACTGCTATAATTAGTAATAATAGATATTCCAGGTTCTGATCTTACAACTACATCACTGAGAACCAAGTTATCCTCTTTGTATGTTCATTTCCATGTTGTAGTCTGGTCTTGTGTAGAGTGATCTAACTCCACCCATACTGTGCTATTTACATGCAGTGATGTGCGGCACAATGGTATTATCACAAGGAGATTACTCAGAAACCTGAAGCCCTTTCATAGCTGTCAATGCCAAGGTGTGAAATCCATAGAGTTCTACAAGATAGCTTCTGTATATCAGCTTTCCAACAACAGTCCTACCACCAGATCGCTGTCCTCCATGAAAAACTATTTTTGTCATATTTAGAGGTAATCAGAAAAATCCCAGAAGACCCCAAACTCATCGATGTTTGAAAGTGTGCCTTCCATTTACTTTCATCTCCTATTCTTATAGAAGCTCATTCACTGGCAACTTCAAATTCTGTTCTACAGATAGATCATTCTCTGAGTAATGAAAAAAAAATGTCTGCTTCCTCTGTTCATGTGAAGGCTATCTAATTCTTCCAAACCCTATCACCTCAAACATAATGGAGGTGAATTTAATTTTCTTCAGAAGTTCATTTGAAACCATTGGAGTAGAAAGTTTGACAGAAGGTGAATATGGCTGCTGGGTCACGATTCGCCATTTTGTGGCACCATCACGGTGGGACAGTGGTTAGCACTGCTGCCTCACAGCACCAGAGACCCGGGTTCATTTCCCACCTCAGGCGACTGACTGTGTGGAGTTTGCACGTTCTCATCGTGTCTGCGTGGGTTTCCTCCGGGTGCTCCGGTTTCCTCCCACAGTCCAAAGATGTGCAGGTCAGGTGAATTGGCCATGCTAAATTGCCCGCAGTGTTAGGTAAGGGGTAAATGTAGGGGTAGGGGTATGGGTGGGTTGCGCTTCGGCGGGACGGTGTGGACTTGTTGGGCCAAAGGGCCTGTTTCCACACTGTAAATAATCTAATCTAATCTAATCTAATCTAATCTAATCAGAAACCAATTTCACTCCAGCTATGTCAATATTTCTTTTATTTGTAATATAAAGGGAATTATATATTTACTCAAAAAATAGCTACTAAGCATGTACAAAAGGAGCTTGATCATAGTGATATTAAATCATGTGAAACTGGTGCCTGGTTCTGTCGGGATCTAAGTAACAAAGATGTCCTCTGTTAACATCCTTTGTATGTGGTTATGTTCAGTTAAATGTATTGCTATTCATTCATAAGTGTGTCAATCACACATTATTGCATTAATAACTTTCAGTTAAATAATCATTTTGTGGCACAGAATTGAAAATTGTTGAAAAAGGACACATCATCAAGGATTACCATCTTGCATTTATCAGGATATCTTGCAAGAATACAATGTCAGGGGAAAAAAATCAACATTCATACTGCATGAAGGGAGAAACCTGATTGGTTGGCAAGTGGATTCTGAGTGGTAGAGACATTGCCATCGAGAATGCACCCATTAATGCTGATTGATAGCTTTTGAGTGAATCTCTTTGACTAATTTTTTTTTAAAAGCTTGACTGTTAACTGTTCATAAACATTGATGGGCAATTCACCAATGCAAAGCCTCAACCAATTAGAGTCCACTTGCCAATAACAAAACTATTGACGCTGTTCAAAATATAAGAGAGAATTGGATATTGGATGTGCCATATTTTTATGGTAGAAAAAATGTTCACAATTCCCTTATGAAACTAGAATTTGTTTTTTGTAATATTTATAGATTTTTGTGGATACCCTTTATCCGGTTTTGCCCTGTATAACACATTAGTTACTTTGGTAACATTACTTATAATCCCTGGTTCACTGAAAATGACAGAGATTTAGCAATTTAATGATTCAGTTCTTCTTCATAGGTATAATAAATATTTGCTCATATGAAGGGGTTTTACCCAATAGAAGGATATTGTATTGACAATCATCTTCCATAAACAGACACAAATACCTCCATGATGGCAGGCAACAGGCATAGACATTCTGAACCAGAGGTGTATCACCTACACTGCCACCTACAGACATCAAAAAAAGGATCACTAATCCATAAAGGGCCTGCTATGGCTACCATCAAAGAGATGCTTTCCACACAACATAAATTTGGAGCTGTGAAGAGCGGAAGATAGATTCCCAGTTTCTATATAGCTTTTGAAGCCCTTATATAATTCCCCACCACTTTACTTTCCGGTTAACCTTCTCCTTCCTGATTGTATCCTTGCCTTTTCTCATTACCCACCTACTGACCCTGCCAATGACACCGCAAACCAATCAAAAATTCTCTGCTTCCAGGGATGTCCTAGCTTTCAGAGCTATTGGACTATAACCTGGTGTTGTGTGATTTTTAACTTTGTCCACTCCAGTCCAACATCAGCACCTCCATATCCAGGGACATGTAAGGGGAATATTTATAAAACACTAACCTGAAGGCCAACATTGGATATATCTTCCAGCACAAGTATTGCTCTCCACAGCTCCGCTGGCATGAAACAACCTCTAGGGCAGAATGTTGCTGCTCAACTTTACTGCATGGTCAATTGAAAATCAATATTGCCTCTGAGTTGGGGAATAATTAACTGGAAAGGAAAAAGAGTACAATGAAACGTCTATGAAAAATATACCTCAGGCTAACGAACCTTTTGCGATTAGTATCTTTTTTTCTGTTAGGCTAATGATCAGTCATATATGACGCTTGCCTGACCACATTCTAAATTATAGTAGGTTCCTGGCTGTGTCTATTTCTTCCAAGAAAATAAAAGGGAAGTCAGTTTTATTGGAACAAGAGCAGGTGGCAGAATGGTATTCAGAATAGATCTAACCATGCTCTGAAATGAATGTCATGCAAATTTTTCACGAAGTGGCACGTATTCCTTTTAAAAATACTTGCTCTGTATCTGTGCAAGTATTCTGGTTGAACAGTTGAATATTTGAAGAATACACTTATTAATTAAGTTTGTAGCATGTTTTCTGATGCAGCAAACACGCACACTTCCTTTGGAAATTTGCATTAACAGATAAAAGCATTTGGCTTCAGTAGATCAATACACTAAAAACTGGAACCAGTCATCATCCCTGACCATAACTGAAAGGTAATATGTAAATAAACGAAAAAGAAAGTACTTTGTTCGAGGAGATACAGGTTATCTGTAAAAGCAAAAGCACTGCAATGCTACCTCCTCTGGTTAATGTGCTGATCTCATGCATGTGGGTGATAACCATTGAGAATTACACTAATAAGTTCATGATTAAACCTCCCACTAATTTGATTACACCATTCACGCTTTGATTTTACCCTTAACTCATATGTGTAACAATCAAACAAACTTCTGCTCATCACCATTAATGCTGCTGTCATTAACACTCTGTTCCTATACAGGTAAGCAAAATCGACGTTTCGGGCAAAAGCCCTTCTTGCCCGAAACGTCGATTTTGCTGCTCGTCGGATGCTGCCTGAATTGCTGTGCTCTTCCAGCACCACTGATCCAGAATCTGGTTTCCAGCATCTGCAGTCATTGTTTTTACCTCCTATACAGGTAATCCCATTTTAGTCCACACACTGTTATCATCACTACTGGACAAGATAGACCCCAGAATCAAATCTGACTTGATAGTTTTTTTTAAGTGATTTAATGCAACTATCTGTCACTGGAACATAAAAACACAAGCTTGTGGATTCACCTTTAACAATAAAAAGGAATCCATTACAAAAGAGAGTTAAAAGTAAAACAAAATAAGTCAAGTTATCTACATATAATGCAGTTTGGAAAATTTCAAAACACAGTGCTAAACAAAACTCTATCTACACCTCAATGCCATCAACTGGCTGTTACTCAAGAACTAGAGATATTTCCTTATCTATCAAATGTGTACGTTGATGTGACCGTTTCATGTCAGATCCTGTCCTGAAAGCTACGAAGTCTTCTTACTTGAATGCTCGCACAATTGAGCACTTGAATTTCTCAGGCTTTTAATTGGCAGAGTTTTCACCAAACACTCTTGAATTGGATGTTTCCTAAATTAAACTGGTAAAGTAGGGCTGAGTCAGCATAGCTTCATCAAAAGCAGGTCATGTCTGTTAAATCTGTTAGAATTCTTTGAGGAGGTAATGAGCAAGTTAGACAAAGGAGAGCAAGTGGATGTAATCTATTTGAATTTCCAGAAGGCCTTTGACAAGGTGCCACACAGGAGGGTGCTAAGTCAATACGAGCCCATGATGTTGGGGGAAAGTTACTGGCAAAGAGAGAGGATTGGCTGACTGGCAGAAGGCAGAGAGTGAGGATAAAGGAGTTTTTTTCAGGATGGTGGCCAGTGACTATTGGAGTTCTGGGGTTCGTGTTAGGACCACAAATATTCACAATATACATTAGCAATCTGGATGAAGGAACTGAGTACATTGTTCTACATTTGCAGATGACACAAAGCTAGGTGGAGAATCAATTAGTGTTGAGGAAATGGGGAGGTTGCAGGAGGACTTGGACAGACTGGGAATGTGGGCAAAGAAGTGGCAGATGGAACACTTTGTGGGAAAATATGTCATTATACACATAGGAAGGAGGAATAGAGGCACATACTATTTTCTGAACTGGGAAAAGCTTCAGAAACCCAAAACACCAAGGGATTTAGGAGTCTAAGGTCAGCACTTAAAGTTAATATGAAGGTTCAGTTGGCCGTTAGGAAGGAAAATGCAATGTTAGCATTCATTTCGAGAGGGTTAAAACACAAAGCAGATGTATTGCTGAGCTTGTGTAAGGCTCTGGTCAGACCACATTTGGAATGTTGTGAGCAGTTTTACACCCAGTATCTAAGGAAGAATGTGCTGGCATTGGAAGGAGTCCAGAGGAGGTTTACAACAATGACCCCATGCATGAAAGACTTATCAGATGAGGAACGGTTGAGAACTCGAGATCTGTCCTTGTTGAAGTTTAGAAGGGATGAGGGGAGAATCTCACTGAAATGAACAGAATACTGAGAGCTCTAGACAGTGTGGATGTGGAGGAGATGTTTCCATAGGTCGGAGAGACTAGAAGCTGAGGGCGCAGCCTTAGAATGAAGGTATCAGCCTTTAGAACTGAGATGAGGAGGAATTTCTTCAGCCAGAGAGTGGTTAATCTGTGGAACACGTTTCCACAGAAGGCTACAGAGTCCAAATCATTCAATGTTTTTCAGATAGAGATAGATACTTTCTTGACTGATAAGGGGATCAAGAGTTAAGGGGAAAAGGCAGGAGAATGTAAGTGAGAAACATAACAGCAATGACTGAAGAGTGGAGCAGGCTCGATAGGCTGAAAGGCCTAATTCTGAAGGTTTATTTCTCTGAGGCCTATTGAGTTTTCACATCCTATCTTGCCAAACCTGCCTCATTATCAACTTATCCCACCCTGTAGGAGTCAATTCTAGATCAATCTTACCAACCACTCTTCTCAGAGCAACTCACCACTTTGTGGATGTCCCCGACTTAATCAATACCCCTGCATCCACAACAAGTTTAAAAGCCCATTCTGCACTTCTACAATCACTGCCAGTCCAGATCTGCCCTGCACACTTCCTGACATTTGCTCTGAATGTGGTAGATGGGGGGGAATTAGTGCCCCACCTTGCAGACAGGCTCCTAGAAATTCTATTGGACAGGTTGAACAGTAGTCAGGACTTCTTCCACCAAGATCAGCATTAGAGGCCCTGACCACTGGAACACACCAGTCTGCTCCAAAGTTGTCATCAGGGTTAAAGCAGATTCATTTGTCTTGTGGAATGGTCAGCACTGTACAAAGTACATTGTTAACTTTCTCCACCTTATCAACGTAAGTGGCACCCAACTTCCCTCCTATAGCTCATATGCCCTATCTTTCCTTCTACACACCCCTCCCATTAAGGCTCATGCTCTATCACTGTTGCCATTGCCTGCAATATCCTCCTGCAGTTGCCACCCATCCTTCCACACTCTGCATGCCCTCTGCACTGTCTACTCACTCACTCGGGACACCTCTCCGCCTGCACTAGGACTAACTGTTGTGCCATCCAGCTCCCTCTCTCTCTCTCATTCCAGAAGGAAAACAGCTGCCAAGAAGGCAGAAAGATTCAAGATAGATGATGGGCTGCCTGACAGTCACCACTTATGGAGAGAAGATTCTTCTCAAAATTCGTTAAGAGGATTCTGACTCTGACCTCTCTGAGTGGCTGACTGAGCCCAAACTGTTAGACTGATATTAGAGGCTGCCCTCGATTAAGTGTGCTGGGCTCCCAACTGAATGTCCACCCCCTTCTGACCTGCCGACAATCATGGCAAGCTTCCTTCCTTTGTGTCTTGTTAAACAGAAAGGCAAGACAGCTGCAGTATGAGCCTTGTGACTTTGGCTAAGGGGGCAAAGTGCAAAAAGGCAAGGCACGATAATGCATGGCAGGGTCAGCTAAGAGTGAGTGTGCAGTATGACAGCAAGTGAAGAACCCAGAGTTGCAACACTCTCCAGTCCATAAGCTGGGTGCGTGGAGCTCAGCACACAATGTCCTTGCTGCAGCATTACAATGATAGTTGTCATTGCAGCTTGAGGGGCAGTATTGTAGTGCAGTAAGTGGATCGGAGACGGACCACAAACACTCTTAGAACGGGGCAAGTCTTGGATGTGGTGAATGTGGCTGCGCCCAAGGAAATGTGCCCTGGAATGTTGGTCCCTGCTGTCATTTACCACTTTGATTCCCACTTCAAAATTTCTCAATGACTGGCTTGTTTGGGCAAGTCTGTTAAGATAGAAAGTTGAATATTAATGAGGTGAGTCAAAGCCATTAACAACGCTTTTAACAAATAATAATCACCTGAATTGGCAACATACCTCTGCCTAGTGATGTTATGGACCAGGCCAGACCCCCTCAGAACCTTTCAAGGAAGTAGCCCAGAGCCTGCCTTTGCTAGCTGTTTTAAGCAGGTGTAACATGGATATTCCAGGAGGGATGCGGTTGGCCCAACCACTTAGTTTTAAACAAAACAGAATTTATTTACAAGATTACTGAATGAGACACAAACAGAAGAGATCAACCCAACTTAAGGATGTCATTCCAAATATCTGCAACAATCTCCATAAACACCCCTTGGCGCAAAAGGTAAAATCAAACACAGGGTCTTACAGGAGAGATGTCAGAGAGAGGGAGGACCAGCACGGATCTGCTTCTTTGGGTCCAGCAGCTTCACAACTGCCTGACTGCTTTCAGTAAACAGTCAGACAGATAAAAACCAAATCAAACCAGAGAAAAGCTGAACTGGGAGAACTGGCCACTCCCCTTAAATTGTACAAGTGTTTTTTTAAACTTAAAGCCCTTTTACCCGAGGCATAATCTGTTAGCTATAATCAATGGTTCTAAAACCCTTCAACTTAGACTTTTCGGAGTCTGTGTCTTTTACGACCTCTCTGAAAAATACATGAAGCACATCATAACCTTGTTAAAGGAGTAGCTTGGTCACAGAGGAAAACCTACCTTGACACTTGTGAAAAGAATAATAGATGGAGTGAGTTGGTTCTGACATTGAGAATTGCATTGATAGACCTCTTGTTCGATTCTTGGCATATCCCTGTATATGATTCGGTTTGTGGTTTCTATAATGTTGGTTTGCGAGATTATATTTACAGAAATAAATGCTTTGTCCTTCTTCAAAATAGTAGATTATCTAAATTTGATCTCTGAGTTCCAAAAGATTATATGGTGAACTCTCTGGATTCCAGATATTGCCAAAATGTTCATTTTTCCAGTTTACATTCCAAAAAATAAGATCCTTATACACCTTTAATGGTGGAATACAGCTCAGAATAAAGTCAGCACGATCCAATCATTGAAAAGTGAATGGTGATGCAGCAGGTCTGACCATTATGCTAGCTGTTTCTCATCACCAATCAATGGTACTTTCCCTCCTGAATTCAGGGAGAATGCCAAATGAAGACAATTCTTCCTTTAATTACCAGGTGACACAACTTGGTTACTCAAACAACAACTGAAGGAAATGGTTGCCAGTTGTGGTTTCATCTGTTGTATCAAGGTTTTATGTTCAAGCTCATTCAGAAACTTGCAACCTTTATGTGAGAGCATGTTATTACTCTATTAAACTTTTGACACAAGTCTGAAAATAAGCCTTTGATCTCAGTGAGCTAACTTACATACTTATCATCCACCTGAACTACAAATCTTCTCAAAAATCACTAACAAGGTGATAACTTCAATTTGAAGATGCAACCAAAAATCTAACATTTACAACCTGTTCTTTTTTTGACAACTCCAAAGTCGAGTCAAATAAACTTGGATAAAGATCTCTAAAGTTTCAATGTCTCTCTTTCTCTGGTATTGAGCCAGATAGACCAAAAGATTTGAGGCTTTGATTCTCATTCTACAATGAATTAGCTCCCACTCAGCAGGGGCAGCAATGAGGGAGTAACAATTAACAGTCTTGCCTTGGACTAAGAAGACACAAAATTAACATTGTTATTCAATGAGTCATACTGGAAAGTATATCACTGTGTGAAGGCAAAATCAGATTTAACTGTCAAATCTTACACTGCTTTCAACATCAATGTTCACAGACGAGGTATTACCATTTGGACAAAATAGTTGAATGGTTGGATGCATTGAGCAAACCATTCACAGAAAGCTCCCTTCCAAGACACACACTATGCTGACTTGGAACTACAGAAACATTCGTTCACTGTCACTGGGTCAAAATTGTGAACCTCCTTTCCTAACAGCATTGAGCATATGCTGATATTCAAAGAACCGAAACAGTTCAAAGAGACAGTTGTCATTGTTTTCTCTGGGACATTTAGCTTTGGATTCACTCTAGGAACTGGCTCTGTGCAAGTTTGTCAGTGTCCTGCACTAGGCCCGTGTATGACTGGCCTTCATGGAGTTATTTCAGTGCCAATGAGAGAAAACCATGCCCCTGAGGAGTTTCAGTCTCAGAGTCGTCTTTGAAGGGTGAAGGGTGGAAGGTATAGGGGGGATGTCAGGGGTAGGTTCTTTACCCAGAGAGTGGTGGGGGCATGGAATGCGCTGCCTGTGGGAGTGGTAGAGTCAGAATCTTTGGTGACCTTTAAGTGGCAATTGGATAGGTACATGGATGGGTGCTTAAGCTAGGACAAATGTTCGGCACAACATTGTGGGCCGAAGGGCCTGTTCTGTGCTGTATTGTTCTATGTTCTATGAACTGAATAAGCATTTCTGGCATCACGCGACTGTTTGGGAAGTTTGATTTGTTCGATCCTGCCATCGAAAACGGGGCCGAGTATGTGGAAAGAATGCATTATGTTTTCCAGGCAAATGGTATTGGGGCATATGGAAAATAATTCGCCTGACTGCTTGCGGACTCGTAGCTTTTTCAGTCATTAACAGCCTATTTCCCAGAGGCACAAGATTCTAAAACCTTTGAAGAGTTGACAGATTTAGCTAAGGAATATTATGACCCCAAGTCTCTTTTAATCTTGAGATGCAATCAGTTTTACTTGACAGTTTGACAACCAGAGGAATCTGTATCAGGATTTTTGACAAGTTTAAGATGACTGGTTGAGGAATGTGATTTTGTTTTAACCCTACATGAGATGCTGAAAGACCATTTGATATATAGGATTAATGATGTGACCATGCAAAATCTACCAACTGAAGCCCAACTTGATTTCAAGCAGGCACTACCACTGGCTTTGTCGTTAGAATATGCAGTAAGTGGAGCTTACGGGTTACAGGCTATGTCAATAGAAGTAGACACCCTCACCTGGCCGATTGAGCTCGGGGAACACCACTTAAGTGAAGGCATTTGCAGAGCCTCACTCAGGACATATCCTGAACAGAGGGTCAGTCCACAGCAAAATCCCAAAATAAAGCCAAGCCTTGGCCAAGTGGTTAAAATTTTCTTGAGGATCCGGGCTGGGAGATCATTGTAGTTGTTGCTGGCATGTGGACTGCAGACAGCAAAAGAATCCTACTAAGCCTGAATTGAGTAAGGGAACTCATAGGCCAGTATCCAGGAGTGTGCACACCCTGGAAAGTCCACCTACAGCTGTTGGAACAGTTAAAATGCTGAGTAACATCCAAATCAGAACCAATCAAAATAAACATCCAGTTCTAATGGAGGTTGACATCAGCACAACTGTATCAGTGATTGCAGAATCAGTCTTTAACAAATTTATCCTGGACTCCAAACCTTTAGTTTGCATCAGGCTTTGACCAGACCAAGAATCTACACCATGGAGCCTTTACAGCAAAAGAGTACATCTTCAATTCCGGTCTTTTATGAGAAGCAGCTGGTTCAGTTACCGCTGATTGTAGTAAAAGGCTCGGGCCCAAGCTTGATGGGACAAAATTGTTTGAGAAGGATTCAACTTGATTGGCTCAACATTTTTCAACCAGAAAATGGCTGCCTGAGTAAAATCCTAATTAAATACCCAGACGTTTTTCAGGAAGGTCTAGGGACTATCAAAGGGGCCCAGGCCACCTTACCTGTTGACCAAGAAGCAATTCTATGATTCTGCAAGGTCTGCCCTGTGCCTTTAGCCTTACGGGCAGAAGTAGAGGTAGAAATCAGGAGGCTGGAAAGCTCCAGCAGTCCAACATGCGGAACGAGGGGCACTGCTTCACCACACATGAAGCCCAATGGATCGGTTCGCCTTTGTGGGGATTTCAAACCAATGGTGAATAACTGTTCGCAGCTGGATAAATCCTCAATCTCTCATTTAGGAGACTTGTACGTAAAACTGACAGAGGGACTTGTCCTTCTTGAAGCTGGACATGAGCCTTGCACACCTGCACTTATGGTTAGATGAGGATTCCCAGAAGTATACTATAATTAATCCCTATAACGGGTTGTACCAATATATAAGCCTGCCTTTTGGGGTAGCTTCAGGCTGTGCCATTTACCAGCAGATGATGGACATTTTACAAAGAATACCCCACGTCCCCATTTATCTGGCTGAAATGCTAATCACCAATAAGACTAATAAGGAGCATTTCGAGAATTTGAACGCAGTGTTTCCCCAGGGCGGGCGTACACCTTAGGAGGGAGAAATGTGTATTCCAGGAGCCCCGACTGACTTACTTGGTCTACAGAGTCAATAAGACCAGGTTGCACCCATTGGAAAAGAAAGTGATGGTGTTCAAAAGTGCCCCGGCTCCCACATCTGTACCAGAGCTTAGGCCTTTCCTTGAGTTAATGAATTATCATGGAAAATTCATACATAATCTGGCCTCCAACCTGGCACCCTAAATTTGCTATTGAGAAAGGGTCAACCTTGGAAATGGTCTCATAGCCAAGATGTAGCCTTTAGGGAAGTGAAGAAGCAGCTATCTTCATCTAATGTGTTGGCCCACTTCAGTCCCAAGCGAGATATGGTGCTGACATGCAATGCTTCCCTGTAAAGTACTGGGGTGGTGTTGGCTCACCAGTGGCCCAGCAGGCAGGAACACCCAATAGTGTCTGCTTCCTGGGCTTTGGCTGATGCCAAATGCAGATACATCCAGATTGAGAAAGAAGAGTTGATCGTGATCTCCAGTATGAGAAAGCTCCGCCAGTGCCGGTACAGAATAAATTTGTAATAGTAATGGATCACAAATCCCTGCTAGGTCTGCTTACAAAAGGCAAGGTCATGCTGCCCATAGCTTCAGGTCAAACTCAGCGGTGGGCTCTTATTCTCAGTGCGTACTATCACAAATTAGAAAATCGTCAGGAGGCCAAGTGGCAAATGTGGTTGCCTTGAGCCGTCTCTCCCTGTCAGATACTCTACCGGTGATACTGCCACTGGAAGAGTCCATTCTGGTTTTAAACTTCCTAGACACCCTTCTGGTCACCACTGACAATATCTGACTGTGGACCCAGAAAGATCTTGTCCTGACAAAACTAAACCAGCAGGTGGTGATGGGGGGAACAAAACGGCCATCACAACCAGAATTCAAACCTTCCTGGACCTAGTGAGACCAATTCACTGTCTCAGACGGTATATTATTATGAGAAGCAGGAGTGATTGCCCTGAGTAAATATCATGGCCAGATGCTGGTTGAACTCCACTGGTGTCATCCAGGCATTTTCAAAATGAAAGAGGTAAGAGGTTATGTTTGGTGGCCAGGATTAGATGCAGACATAGTCACGTTAGTGGGGCAGTGCCCAGAGTGCCAACAAGGACAAAAATTACTGCCAGCTGCTCCCTCACTGGGATTGGTTGTGTAAACCCTGGCTTCGGTTTCATGTCAACTAAGCTGGTCCTTTCATGAGTTCTATGTTCTTCGTCATTGTGGATGCCCAATAAGATGTTGGATGTGCATACAGTTCATTTGTCAAACACGGAGACACCAATTGGAAAATTACAATCATTTTCGCAATACACAGACTCTGGGAGGAGGTGTTGGTCACAGACAAAGGGCCATTATTTACCAGCAGGGAGTTTGAGTATTTCCTAAAGGTGAATGGCATTTGACATGTAAGGACAGTTCCATACTTTTCATCATCCAACGGTCTGGTGGAAAGAGCAGTCCAAACTTTAAAGGCAGGTTTAAGAAAAACAGCCTACAATGTCACTCAATACGAAACTGTCCCGGTTCCTATCTGATTATCGGACAACCCTTCATCCAACTACAGATTTGCTTATGGGGAGAAGACTCCACACCAGGTTAAATCTGATCTTCCTGCACCTGGAAGGAGGGTGAAATGGCATCAGGAACGCCAATGCTAGACACAAGACTCCTTTAAGCGAGGGAGGCAGCGTACTTCGGGGGACAATGTTTGGTGTTGAAACCATGGAAATGGCACTGTGTGGCTAATAGTCTGCATGAGGTCAGGTCCTGTGACACACAACATTCAGGTAGGTGAGGTGGTCCTGAACAAACATGTGTACCAACTGAAAGCTGCAACCTTGTAAATGGGTCAGGAGTAAAACATACCTGGCCCCTAAGGACAGCCAGAAAGGTTGTCAGAACCCTTAGGTTCTCCACCTCCACCTAGCATCAAAGAAATCTCGGAGAATGAAATGAAAAGGCAGATGTTGCAGCCTTGTTGCCGTTATCGCCTGAAGAAGAATATGAATTTCTTTCGGGATAATCTGGGCCCAAAAGCTAGCCACAGTCTGGTGCACATTGCCAGTATCCGGGCAGATTTGGAGGAGCCAGGTCTGGTGCAAAAACACCCCAGGAGAGGCTACATGAAAAAGAACAGCCCTTGGTCACTGGACTCAGAGGGGAAAAGATGTAGTGATTGGAAGGAGATAGTCAGGTACATCTCATAGAATATGAGTTCCCTCTATTGACATGGTCCAATCAGGGACTTCTGGCTGACAGATATAAACAGGAGTGTTCACACAGCATTGCCCTTTGATGTGAAGGGCACTGCTTGTCACTGGCCACTCGGGTATTTCCTTTCTTCCTGGTGGTGGAAATTTGAATAAAGATTCGTGCACCTTGTGTCTTTCACCTGCACACACACAACTTGGGTGCTGGGGAAAAAAACAGAAGTGTCAAAAAAAAAATTAAACAGGAGTGTCAGAGGTTCCGTTCACTCTGACAACTGGCTCTGCAGGAACTGGATTAGTGTCAAGGACTCTGCACATGTAAATAAAGGTGAGCTGGTGATGGGACACCAACCTTTGTGGAGCTATTTCAGAACTGTAAAGTCATGACAGAAAGCTATGATCCTGCACAGACCACAGCCTTGACCAAGAAATTGTGACGCAGTCCTAAAAGGTATGGCTTCTTGGATATTGGCACTCCTTCAATTCCGGCATGGAGTCATAGAGTCCTATAGCACAGAGACAGGCCCTTTGACCCAAACTGGTCCATGTTGACCAAACACTTTATTGGCTCCGCTCTTGGCTTATTGCCTTCAGCTGCTTGAGCTTAAGTTTTGAATTGCCCTCCAGAAAGTTCCCTACATCCCTACTTCATTTCCCTCCTTCAATGCAGCCTTTAAAACTTACTTTGGTCAAACTGTTCAATAGGATCTTAATATACCTTCATGTGCCTGGGGGTCAAATGTTGTTTGACTACCTTCCTGTAAAGAACCTTGGGACATTTTACTTTGCTACTGGTGCTATATAAATGTAATCTGTATACAACTACATGGAAAGACCATAGGTAGAGAAATGAGGACTAGATATTAACTGGATTTTTGGGAAAAACAAAAGATTTCCTGTGCTGCTCTTGCACATCTCCTGAGCAACATAATAAAAAAAGGAAAACAATTTTACATATCAAAGAATTAGCAAATAATTGTTGGTTGGTATTGATATATTTTTTGCATTACTGACAAAACATTTGAATTTCTGCAGCCATTTGTACTTGCCAATCTCAGGTTAATGCAAATCATGAGAGTAAATGAATAATGATTTTCTTTCTCTCTACAAACAGAATGCAAATGTTGCAGAAACTGAAAGTCATCGTACCACAGACCAGGGAACACTAAACTAACGCTTATCTTAAAAGTGGAGGTTTCATTCTGCGCTTTCACAAAACAGGAACTGAAGTAGAAAAATAGGCCTTGATACCGAAACCAGAACAAAGGGCATAAGTACAGAAAAAGGGTGAAACCATTTCACAGTGATTCCATTAGACATAGTCAAAAGCAAAAACTCAGTGAAATTCTATCCATCCCACAAGAATTAACACCACTGAGGGGCTAGGTAAATAGAGCTAATGACCTCACTCTTCAGTTTTCATATTTCCTGCTTGTAGCCATGTTGTTCTTTTTTCCTAACACTCTGAGGTTAACAGATGCAAAGTTCGGGAAAATGTAAATATTAAAAGTTGACCAATATGGATGAGTTATTTAGTTGAAACATGTTTGTGGGGATATCCAGCATGCAACTCTATATTCAGGTTTAGTTGATGAGAGTAGATAAGTGATATTGTATTAAATATGGGAGGTATTGATCATTCATAACCTTCCTGAACTGCAAACCTACAAAAGAAAATCTACTCAAGTACACTGATGAGACCGCAGACACTGAATGCTTCGTAAATTGTCTTTGAGGTGAACTGACCACACAGAACAGACTTAATAAAAATGTTATGTCCTGACTTATTCACTATTTGTGTAAAGGGTTAAGAAACACACCAGTGATACTGCTGATGTTTTTCAAGCGAAATGCTGCAATAAAAATAGCAACAGTGTACACTTCATATAGTAGAACAAGTCTTATCTGTGTGTAAGCTTGGTAATAGCTTTTCTCCTTAATCGATTAGTCTTGCAACCAGTTGAAACAGAGTTGGAAAAGTGAGCCTGGAGATTCCTGTGGGTCATGGTGTGCAAATGGGAACCAGAGAATTATGAATGACATTCATTCCCTTAGTTTCCTTCACTCTCTCTGGCAACTCTCTGAAGCTGAACAAGTCTGTTCACATCCTCAGTGTCATATTTGGCCATACCATGAGTTTCCAACCACATGTAAAAGATCAGCCATGATCTTATTGAATGGCAGTGCGGGCTCAAAGGGCCAGGTGGCCTACTCCTGCTCCTGCTGCTTATGTTCTATGTTCTTATGTTCTTATATTTGTACCTTCATAGAGTAATCGAGATGTACAGCGCAGAAGCAAACCCTTTGGTCTAACTCATTATGCTGACCAGATATCCTATGTTAATGTAGTCCTGTTGCCAGCATTTGGCTCATATCCGTTAATGTTGATTTTAAAATTCTTATTTACATTGGCTTCACCACTCTTCATGTCGGTGATCTTCCTCAGCCTAAATCCTTGTGAGGCATTTGTTCTTCTTTTATTGATATTAATATGATCAAAATTAATTTTAACGGGGGTGGCACGGTGGCACAGTGGTTAGCACTGCTGCTTCACAGCACCAGAGACCCGGGTTCAATTCCCGACTCAGGCGACTGACTGTGTGGAGTTTGCACATTCTCCCCGTGTCTGCGTGGGTTTCCTCCGGGTGCTCCGGTTTCCTCCCACAGTCCAAAGATGTGCAGGTTAGGTGAATTGGCCATACTAAATTGCCCGTAGTGTTAGGTAAAGGGGTAAATTAGGGGAATGGGTGGGTTGCGCTTCGGCGGGTCGGTGTGGACTTGTTGGGCCGAAGGGCCTGTTTCCACACTGTAAGTAATCTAATCTAATCTAAATAATTCCACCATCAGCTGCTTTGACCCGAGCTCTGAAATTCCTTCCCTCTGCCTCCTTCCCTGCCTTCTATCTCCAGCTTGTCCTTGCAATCTGACCAAACTTCTGGTTATTCCACCCAGACCCGCATGTGCCACTCTGTGTTTTTTCATCTTCAGGCAACCCCCTCAAAACAAGGAGGACAATTGCCAAAGAATACAGCCCATTGCAAGAAACTGTGGGTGGAATCCTTTAACATGAGGAAGTCAGGCTGACCAGCAAACCCTCCTGCTGTTACCACCTGCCGTAGGTGTATTGGAAAGATTTGCAGGTTGATAACCAACCTGTCTGGCCAAGTTACAAGTGCACCTCCTGGGGCCATTAACTTTCAGAGAAATTCTTGAACCCTGGACCTCTGAGCTCAGTGCTTAATATGCCATAAGGCAAATAATATTTTATTTTCTAACATCCCTGTGGGATGTTTTATTATGCTAAAGGTGTTTTATAAATACAGTTGTTGATGTTGACTGTTTTCCAATCTGTGGTCTCTCAGAATACTTAGCTATTATAGAGGAGTTGGTGAAATCCCTATCTCCTTCAGCTGTATAAGCAATGCACCTACTTAAAATGGCCATTCACAGGCAGCAGGTTTCTCTCCTATTGGAAGCCAAGTAGCACTGAAGCAGCCTGATGCTGTCTCACCAACTTGAGTCAAAGTAAAACTATCTGACAATGAAAGCACAGCACAGCTTCCTGTTGTGGAAAAAGGCAACAACAGTCTGTAGTCACTCTGAACCATAGGGACTTTTGTTGGTGACAGTCACGGTGAGTAATATACTGAAATATAATGTCTTCCTTCTTTTGAAGCTGGTATTGAGAGCATTAGTGGTATCAGCCAGTCTACATAAACTTCAACATAGTCGACACTTTTCCTACTGAACGCAGACAGCAGGATGACCAAGTTGCCTAATATTTGCTTGTTTGGAATAGAAAGGGGTTCACCTCAATTAGTGTGCAGTGGATCAATAACTATATTAGTAGTTTTCTTCTGTTCCTCAGGATGATTTGCTTCCATTCCAGTTAATGGGTTCTGAACTGGCTGATAAGTCCAGATTCTGTGCCTGTGTAGCAGTTAGTTGCTTCAGGAAGTTTGAGATCTCTCTCCAATGCCTCTGTGAGTTTGTCATAATGTCTCTTGTTGTGTTTGGTGCCTTCCTCAGTGAACTTCTCCATGTCAATCACGAGGCAGAGATTCTTATCAATTGATGGGGTGTTTGGCCTGTCCTCCTGAAGGCCTCTTGCTGTGACGGAGTTCTGAACGGAGACATTGCTCTGGAAGGCTGGTGACAGGCATATAGAACATAGAAGGATACAGCGCAGTACAAGCCCTTCGGCCCTCGATGTTGCACCGATCCAAGCCCACCTAACCTACACTAGCCCACTATCCTCCATATGCCTATCCAATGCCCGCTTAAATGCCCATAATGAGGGAGAGTCCACCACTGCTACTGGCAGGGCATTTCATGAACTCATGACTCGCTGAGTAAAGAACCTACCCCTAACATCTGTCCTAAACCTACCACCCCTTAATTTAAAGCTATGCCCCCTTGTAATAGCTGACTCCATACCTGGAAAAAGATTCTCACTGTCGACCCTATCTAAACCCCTAATCATCTATCAAGTCACCCTAAACCTTCTTTTCTCCAATGAAAACAACCCCAAGTGCCTCAACCTTTCCTCATATGATCTTCCTACCATACCAGGCAACATCCTGGTAAACATCCTCTGCACCCGTTCCAGTGCCTCCACATCCTTCCTATAAGTGCCTCCATATCCTTCATTGGGGGAGTGGGAGGTGAGTTGAAGTGTTCGGCCATGGAGCAGTGGGGATGGTCGGTGTTAACTTTTCTGCCTAATTTAAAACGAGCAACACAGAAATATTTAGCTGTAATCTGTAAATATTCGAATGGCCAAGTTCTATTTAAAGTAATAATTAACTACTTTATTTCTTAAAGTGTAACAGAGAATAATTAACTCACAACTATGAAAAAATACTTACTTTAACCCATCTTTTACCTTCCCTTCTATGAAATCAGTTACCAAAAACTCCCAATTAAGATTTCCTAAACCACATTTCTTATCACTCAACCAGGCAGCTTTCAATTGATCTATTTGGATCTTCCTGTGACTTCTTATCTTCCTCATAGGAATTTCTGCATCAGAAATTACAGATTTATAAAGTAGTTTTAAGAGAGCTATTTTTCAGGCAGACTGGTGGCATGGCAGTTCTCCTCCCAAATATTAAATTTTCCCAGTTTTATACCCCAGAGCATCAGATTGTGTCATTGACTTTTAAGATTGTCAATATAATCAATTCAAAACTGGACTGGAGTTTCATATTTTTCGAAATATAATTTAAACTGATTGGCCGAATTCAAATTTGTTTTTGTCTCCAGGCAACGAGCTAATCGAGTTGTTTTACCAAATATTACATTCTTACTTTATTGAGAACATTTGGTGCTGCATCTGATAGTTCTGCTGCGTTTAACCCTCTTAAAGTACACCCAACCCTTCATAACAGTTGGTGTTGGCGTTTCAGAGATGTTCCGAATGTGGAGGAGACTACATCAGGTGTAACATTGGTGGAAGTACAGGTGTCTCCCCACTCTCTTCAGCCTCCACACGCAACTTCCCCCTACTATCCTTGACTGGACCTATTCCTACCCTAGTCATTCTTTTATTCCTGACATACCTGTAGAAAGCCTTAGGGTTTTCCCTAATCCTACCAACTAAGGACCTTTCATGTCCCCTCCTTGCTGCTTTTAGCTCTCTCTTCAGGTCCTTCCTGGCTACCTTATAACTCTCAATCGCCCCAATTGAACCTTCTCGCCTCATCTTTACATAGGCCGCCCTCTTCCATTTAACAAGGGATTCCAATTCCTTATTAAACCACGGCTCCCTCACACGACCCTTTCCTCCCTGCCTGACGGGTACTTACTTATCAAGGACACTCAATAGTTGCTCCTTGAACTAGCTGCACATATCAATTACGCCCTTGCCTTGAAGCTTACTTTTCCAAGCCACACATTCTAAGTCATGCCTCACCGCATCATAATTTCCCTGCCCCCAGCTATAACTCTTGCCCTGTAGTGCACACTTATCCCTCTCCATCACTAGAGTAAAAGTCACCGAATTGTGGTCACTGTCCCCAAAATACTCACCTACCTCTAATTCTAATACCTGGCCTGGTTCATTACCCAGAACCAAATCCAGTATGGCCTCACCTCTTGTTGGCCTATCTATATATTGTGTCAGGAAACCCTCCTGCACACATTGGACAAACACTGACCCCATCTAACGAATTTGAGCTATAGCTTTCGCAATCAATATCAGGAAAGTTAAAGTCCCCCATAACAACCACCCTATTACTTTCACTCTTCTCCTGAATCATCCTCGCAATCCTTTCTTCTACGTCTCTAGGACTATTCGGACGCCTGTAAAAAACTCCTAACGGGGTGACCTCACCTTTCCTATTCCTAACCTCAGCCCAAACTACCTCAGATGGCGAGTCTTCATCCATTGTCCTTTCCACAGCTGTATTACTATCTTTGACAGGCAATGCCACACCTCCCCCTCTTTTACCCTCTGACCCTACTAAAACATTTAAACCCTGGAACCTGCAACAGCCAATCCTGTCCCTGTTCTACCCATGTCTCCGTAATAGCCACAACATCGAAGTCCCAGGTACCAACCCATGCTGCAAGTTCACCTTCCTTATTTCGTATACTTCTTGCATTGAAGTATACACACTTCAAGCCACTTTCCTGTTTACAGGCACCCTCCTTTGAAATTGATGCCATGTTCCTAACCTCCCTACACTCCAGGTCCTGCACCCTAAAGCTACAGTCTGGGTTCCCATGCCCCTGCAGAGTTAGTTTAATAATAACATGCTCCATCATTGACGCTGCTGTTGAGTAATCAGTACTTTGACACATGTTCATTGACAGAGGATGCTGCTGGTAGACTGCTTTCCTTGTCACCAAATTTTGTGAATTTTATGGGGGTATTTCTAGTGGTACTTCTCCAGTGCTTTGAGGCTACTGCTCTGGATTGTTCAAATCTCTGAGGCACATAAGAGTGTGGGGAGCACTGCTAACCCATAGATATGACCATAGTCTCAGATTTGAAACCTGAAGACCATAAGACCATGAGAAACAGGAATAGGAATAGGCCAGTCAGCCCCTTGAGCCTGCTTCCACCATTCAGTAGGATCATGGCTGATAAACATTTCTCATGCCCATTTTCCTGGCCATTCCCCATAACCCTTGATTCCCCAAGTGATCAAGCACCTATCTTTCTCGATTCTCAAATGCTGTTTTCTTCACATATTATCATGCAAGTAATTGCATGTTTCTCTACCAGTAATTACGATGGTGTCATTGGCATGGAGGGAAGTGAAGTCACAGTAGAAAATCAGAGTCCACATCTTCAGCTTCAGTTAAGAACATTTCTACAACAGCCATGTATAAGAAACAGAGTACAAACACAATGAAGCCGATGCAGTTACTGAGCTTATTAGTATTCGAAAACAATGCTTTAGACAGTTTATGGCCAACAGAATCACCAGAAACATGGTAACAGAAAATAAAACCTTCTGCTGTATGTTCCACCACTTTGCAACACAAGCATTTGATCTTATGGGAAGAGGAAGTACATACAAATGAAACTAAAAGAGGGAAGCAAACACTAACCAAGGGAATGTTGTTGCAGCCAGGTGTGATAGACAGTCATCCAGGAAACACCAATCTTATCGTCTCATCTTTCTTCTTTAAGGCGTCCCTATGCCCACATTGTACTTAGAAAATGCTTCTAAGAAGCCTCTTCCTTAATCAATTGAAATTTCTTAACTGACATCAATGCCTATCCTTTACGATGTTGGTACTCCTCTCTACCAATTGGAAGTCTAAACAATGAATCAATGTGTTTATTCTGTTCAGTTTTGGTTTACTTACTTAAAGAAGGATAGACTTGCCATGGAGCAAATGTGAATGAAGGTGAACTAGATTGATTTTGATTATCATGTGAGGAGAGATTGAGTATATTGGGCCAAACCTGTCAGGAATTCACAAAGATGACAGGGAGTCTAATTTTGGTATGTAAGGGTTTGACAGTGTAGGCAATGCATGATGTTTCCCTTGGCTCAATAGTGTAGAGCTGAGTCAAAGGGAGAGGTATTCCTGAGTAGCCCTCTGTGTAAATTACGTCAATTCTCTGGGGAATCAGGAAGCTTTGTGGGCTCATACCAGGTGGTGTTTAGAAATAACAGTAATGGAGAATCCTTTGCGAGATGCCTGGTTGGTGGCGCATAATAGTGCTACCTTCAGAGAATTAACATAATTCTGCTACTAGCCAGGATAAGGGATTGTTAATTTTGGAATCAATTGAGGAAAAGGCCTCCATTGAGATGGTTCTGATGTTTGGAAGTCTTTAATCTAGAAGCTTATGAATATAGGTAACATCCAAAGGGCTGCTCTCTCATCAGAGAGAGACAACTGGTGATGATTTTGCGTGATAGTCGCTGCACTTAAGGTGAGAAGCAAGGTCAAGAAGGTTGGACCTTCATGGTGACCTCATCCAGAACAAGAATGGAATCCACACTACTGGTGTCACTTTGAATTGTAAACCAGCCAAGTGAGCTAAATGATCCTTTTGGAAGATTATGTATCATCAGTAGTTGAGTATATTCAAGACTGAGAGCAATAAATTGTTTTGACTCTGAGGAAAACTTGAGACATTTTGATCGGACAGAAATGTGAAATTGATGCGAAAGATAAGCTAAGTTGTATACTAGAAATGACTCAAGAAAATGTGTAGCCTTCTACTCAATTTCCTATGTGTCATGGGAGACTACTTTTTATGCATCTTTCCCATGGTTCTTCCCTTGTGGCTGTTGCTTTGTGTGTGCTGTCTTGCTCTTTAAACATGATTTTTTTTCTTCTGAAGTGACTCCTCAGTAAAAGAACTAAATGTGATGACTGAGGACAGGATTTTACTGGCATCATAACTTTTACTTTTGTTTCCTGGAATGGTTTTGTAACTAGTCCAGCTACCCGTCTTTCTGTTGTTACATCTCACAGTCAGTATGTCAGTACACTTTTAAGAGAGATGCTCATGATACCATCAGTGCATTATAATTAATGATCTCAGACTCTATCTTACTGCAGATCTCTTGAAGCCTGACACTGTACTGGATGCATGCTACCCTGTTGTAACTTAATACTAACCCAGATCCTTATGAGTGTCTGATGAATATAATATTTGTACACAATAGTTATAATAAATGTCAGATGGTTTATTCAACATCATGATATCTACATTAGGTTTCTTATATCACAGGATATAGCGTGAACATTGCAACACCTTGTTGCAGAAAAAAAAGCACATGACCTTTTGGCGCATAAGTTGTCTCCCATGTAGGGATTCTGGAGGGGCCTGTTGTGTCACTGCCTGCAAAGATAGCCACATTTGCTATGGCCCTGTGACTCAGCACTCTCTGAATGTACCACAGCTTGAATGAATATACCTAAAGTTATCAACGGAGATTGTGAAGAGTAGCCTCAAAAATTGCTGCCTCTGCTCCCCAACACATTCAAGCCAGGCAACAGAGATTCTTTTGTGTTGGGCCTCTCTCAGTTATGATGCCAATTAGTAGTATGCCAACAAGGCTGAGGGCTATGCCAATGACTAGTTCCCTAGAGATGATTGGTTATTTGTTAATTATACTCAGAAGGTTGCAGCGTTGTAAAGCCTTCCTCCACAATGTGCCTTATGGTCTCCTCCATACGAACATGGAATGCAGTATAAACCCAAGCTATGCCTGTCTCTTTGTTGGCTACGCAGAGCAGTTGATCTTCCGTAATTACACTGGCACCACTCCCCACCTCTTCCTCCGCTACATTGATGATTGCATTGGCGCCACCTTGTGCTCCTGCGAGGAGGTTGAGCAATTCATCAACTTCACCAACATATTCCACCCCGACCTTAAATTTACCTGGACCATCTCTGACACCTCCTTCCCCTTCCAGGACCTCTCCATCTCCATTAATGACGACCCCGACTTGACACTGACATTTTTTACAAACCCACCGACTCCCACAGCTACCTGGATTACACCTCTTCCCACCCTACCTCTTGCAAAAATGCCATCCTGTATTCCCAATTCCTCCTCCTCCGCCAGATTTGCTCCCAGGAGGACCAGTTCCACCACAGAACACACCAGATGGCCTCTTTCTTTAGAGACCACAATTTCCCTTCCCACGTGGTTAAAGATGCCCTCCAACATATCTCGTCTACATCCCGCACCTCCGCCCTCAGACCCCACTCCTCCAACCGTAACAAGGACAGAACGCCCCTGGTGCTCACCTTCCACCCTACCAACCTTCGCATAAACCAAATCACCCGCCGACATTTCCACCACCTCCAAACAGACCCCACCACCAGGGATATATTTCCCTCCCCATCCCTTTCCGCCTTCCGCAAAGACCGTTCCCTCCGTGACTACCTGGTCAGGTCCACGCCCCCCTACGACCCACCCTCCCATCCTGGCACTTTCCCCTGCCACCGCAGGAACTGTAAAACCTGCGCCCACACCTCCTCCCTCACCTC
>NC_057721.1:64762605-64783606 GCF_004010195.1 Chiloscyllium plagiosum | reverse complement strand
CCTCACCCTAGTTCTAAACTTCCAGCTCAGCACTGTCCTTATGACTTGTCCGGACTTGTCCTCTCCTTTTCCACCTATCCACTCCACCCTCTCCTCCCTGACCTATCACCTTCATCCACTCCCCCACTCACCCATTGTACTCTATGCTACTTTCTCCCCACCCCGACCCTCCTCTAGCTTACCTCTCCACGCTCCAGGCTCACTGCCTTTATTCCTGATGAAGGGCTTTTGCCCGAAACGTCGATTTCGAAGCTCCTTGGATGCTGCCTGAACTGCTGTGCTCTTCCAGCACCACTAATCCAGAATCTGGTTTCCAGCATCTGCAGTCATTGTTTTTACCTAGTATAAACCCAAGCCCCATGCTCCGATAACAACCTCCTTTTTATGTGCAGACTTAGTGAGGTCCAAATCCTAAAACAGTGCAATAGAAGAAATAAGCAAGCTATGAGGTAATGGTCTACAAGGGTCACTCAGAAAGCTGGAACTAGTCTCCTAAATCCCTCAAAGCAGGAGTTAACTATAAGTTATAAGTTTATTTGCAGAGCATACTTTCAAATAGCACTTATTAAGTATATTAGACCTATGCTATATTGTCTGAAGTGGTTTTTATGACGAATGCCTGTCTGCTAGTGAGTGAATGAATATGAGAAAGTAGAAAAGTTAGAAGCAGCAAGGAACTCAGCCTGCAGAACTTGGGGAGACTTTTAGTGCCATCCTCCTCTACTCTGCCCAAACAGGAGGTGAGGCCTCTTCAGAGAGAATGTGAACTGAAAGTTTGAAGCCATGTTGCCCCAATAGACAACGTAACATTCTTGAAATGTTCTAAGTTTAAACAGTATTATCTGATTAGTGAAAAGACGATATTAGGTACCCTATAATGTATTGTCCTCTCACTAAGTATGCACTAAAATGATGTGATCTGTAATTGAAGTCTGGCTCCATTTGTATCAACAAAGCTGTGAACAATGTTCTCTGTAATCTACCTTTTTATTACAATGTGCATTTTTTGCTGGCTGCCTGATGATGATCGAAACTTGAGTCTCTCGTATTCATAGCAAGTTAAAAATCACTTTAAATTTAGATCAGTTCTGTTGGGATTGGAGTGTTAACATATCTTCAAGACTCAAAGTAACACTTCACTCTATTGTTTTTTTGTGTGTGATTTGCTGATCTATGGCGCCTATACTATCAGTTAAAATTATCAGGAACTCACAAGCCTCCTGAAGGCTAGCTCATATTCAGCATTGGTGATAGTACAGAAATCAAGAGCTTTGACCTTTTGCACTTTCAATGCCGTTGGAACTTCAGTGACCAAAATTCCGGTACAGGCATTAGCTTCTGCTTTTCAATGAAATTCGGTCCTGTTTTAACTGTTTCATGGCCATGCCATGGTTTTACACTTTCTGCAATTGACTCAAATGTATAATTTGGATCAGGTTTTTAAGCATGTTCTCCCAGAAAAAGGTTTCTCCCATTGGAAAGACAGCCACCCTTCATATTAATGTTCCGTTATGTTAAGACCAGCCCTGTGATTATAACTAATCATTTGCCTTGACCATAAGTTCTTGCTATTCTTTCCCTTAAATGCTCTGTCTTTCAATTGCTCTTTACTACTTTCCGCATTCCTTCAAACCAACCACTTTGACCAAGCTTTTGTCAATTACCACCATCCTACGTGACATGGATGTGGAGCATATTTGCATTGCTCGATTAGCTTACTCTTGTTCAAACTGATCAAGGTAGCATGCAAATTTTGCAGGTCAACGTATTATAATAACTGTAGTATACAGTTTAGCGCTAGTGAGTGTAGAGCTGTAAATCTTGTTGTAAGATGAATCCACCCTGCTGGTAAGAAATTAAATTAAATCAACAGCAAGAAGTGATATCGGGACAAAAGGCGAAGAGTTTATATGGGTAGGTTTGAGGAACTGCAAAGGAAGAAAGACCCCAATGGGAGTTATGTATAGACCTCCTGTTAAGAGTTAATTGATTAGTCCCATTGCCCCTGCTTCTATCCCTCTGCCCTGTAAATCTACAGGCTTTTATTCTTAAGTGGAGATCAACTTAACTTCAACTCTTCAAAATTAGCAAAGTTGAAGTCAACATAGTCCCACACTCTCATTAGAGACAGACTAGTGGTGAATTTAACCAGAGGGTCACCATTCTGCAGGTAAGGGACAAGATTGAACCAGTGGAAAGTTCCGACTAACCTCAGTCAGCGGAGGAATTGGACCTTCCCTTTTGACATCACTCTGCTTTGCAAACCAGCCTTCCAGTCAACTGAGCTAACCAACACTGTCAAACATAGCATAGCATCTGTTTCTCCCACTGCTTCAGGCATATTAAATTGTATCAATTTACTAAAGTAAATGCATTTCTCCCTATCACCTGAGAGGGCAAACAGACCCTTGATTTCAACCAAAAGGTGACATCTCTGACAGTGCAGCACTCCCTCAATACTGCAATGGAATATCTTTTGAGATTAAGTGCTCAAATCTTTGGAGTGGGATGTTATTTCATCACCACTGAGAGATAAACTGTAGCAAAGATGAATAGAAATGCAATTCCCAATCTCAGGCTATTGTTTAGTTGACAGGTTGAAGTACACTGTGCATCAGTTTGACATAACCTTTGTGAAATGCACTGAAAACCTTCAACAATTTAATCAATTTGAAACCTTTAATGCTTTCGTTCACAGTTTCGCCCAACTCAGTGACTTTGTTTGCTGAAACAAAAAGAATGCAATAATTTTGTCTGTCGAGGCACTAATTAATTGTCACTAGTGCACAATTAGCAATGTTAGATGCCAACACAGAAGCCTGAAGAAGACCTAGAATGCACAGAGATTTTCATGCCCAGTTTACTGGCTTGTTTGATTGCACAGATAATCTGTTCCTTCAGATCAAAGCTTTAAATGATGAACATTTGAAAGCCTAAGTTTTGTACTAGTGACATTGAGACTTTGTAGACTAAACCAACAGCTTGCTGCAATATACTTCCGATTATTTTATATCTGTATTGTTCTGCATTGACACTTTTAAGTAATTGACCACTGTGCAGGTCATGGGGCAGGAAATGACTTTAACAATGTTTTGCTAGGAGTTCTAATCACTGGCACAAGGGGCACTATACAATTACACTTGGCAGAAAAGTTATCCAAACATGTCATGACCTTTGAAAGTGCATGTTGTGTTTTCTCTGCAAAGCTGGTCTGATAAGACATCTCTTGCAGTAATATTTGTATTTATTTAACTGATACCATTTCCTGGAACAACAACCCAGAGAAGGGACAATGTGCACTTTGGTTTTTAAGAATTTTTCTGTATGTGTTTCTGTCCTAATAGCTGCTTGTATGGGCCTGTGTATTAATACCACACAGCCTGACATGTGAACATTTTTAATTGCATTGGTGCTAAGAAAATGTCACAGCGATGACGCGTGAACAGAGATTGTCAATTAAATTTTGTAACACTTGGCATTGAAAAGCAGGATTCTAAAACCATAGGTCACAATAATTCCTCCCACTTGTAAATAGCCTAGAACTGAGACTTCACTATTTTATTTATTTGCTTTCTTTAATTTGTTTTTTTTTAAATGGATGTTGTGGAATAGTTCCGCTAATGCCTTACATAAGTACTTCATACATGTAGCTCTAGGCTAAAATAACAAGCTGTTTGAATTTTGGAGCATCACAATCCGTATTTTATTTCTCAGTCAGGGTTAGTGGACCACAAACAAGAGCTGTGGATGAATCTCACCATCTCCTATTGTCCCACTACCCACTGCCTCCAATGTCATGGATGTTGAGTGTGATTGTAAACCTGCCATGACCAACTTTTAGCTGAGATCAGTAAAAATAGCACAGGCTGAAAGCATGATGTGTACAACAAAGTTCCATATTTAACTGTAATTCACAATCAAATCACTAAAGGTGTTGTTATGCTTTCACTTCAACTGACGTGCCTTCTGGTGCTCAGATGATGACATGGTAAGAAGCAAGAATGGCTTGAGGTAAAACTATTGGAAGTCTATTTAACACGGCTTTAGAATAAATCAAATAGTTTTCTATGACTGTACTTCCAAACTTCTTAATGCGGAACTCCCACTGTATCATCAATTTGGAAGATAAATAAGGGTTAATTTTTCATATAGAGAATGTTGGTGCTATTCAGTACTTAATTGTATATCCCTTGAGACTGTGCAGCAAAGTAAACAGGAAATATGCTGCATGATTTATTATTGAGCAGTAGTGGGAATGCTACAAGTTAAGTATTATTCATGAAGTTGCTTCACAATGTAACCAGGAGGTTGCAATTTTATCAGAATTGAAAAATTAATCGAGTTTGACTTTTAACAGTACACAATCCATCTGGTTAGTCTAAATCTTTTCTTAACCATTCATGAACCATGTTCTTCCTTATAATGACTATTACTGATAGTGCCAGTCTAATGCTTCACTCATCTGATTTCCATGCTATTTTATGGTAAATGTTAGTTGTTTTGTTTTAAATGGGTTAGAATAGCAAACAAAGGACTGTTAAATGAATGAGTTCAGCAATCGTGATCAATTCAAATGTTCAGTTCAACTCACCAGGAATCCAAATTAAGCAGCCAACACAGCGATAGACATAGTTTGAGCCATAATTTGCCAAGGGCATCTACTGGCATGTACGATTAGTTGGACTTCCCTTATGGATTAGGCTTTTAATTCCTCTGCACAGCAAGTTGCAGAAAGTTGATCATGTGATAGTCAGACAAAGTATACTGTGGAGTCAGAGTGAACAGTGCAAACAAACGCTGAAGGATGTGTGTGCAAAAAGATGAATTCAATGTGAAATCAGGTAGAAGAAAGTAGTGAAAGAGGTAAAGAAAGATCAGGTTATAATAGAGAAAACAGGCAAAAACAAAAAAAGTAAAAAAGAACTAAATATTTAAATTTGACATTTTTACAATGACCATCGATTAATTCCATATATGCTTGCATAAATGTTGAGGTTTTCAAATCAAATTTTTAGGGAATAGTAACTTATATTTGACTAGTACAAACATATGAATGTCCATGTTAGGAACAGAAAGAGACCTCGCTGTCCCTTGAGCTTGCTCTGACATTAAATAAATAGTGGTTGATCAAATTATTCCACATTCTATCCTACTCCAATAAGCATTCATCCTCTTGCTTCACAAGAATCTATTCACCTCCACCTTAAAAATATTGAAGGATTCTGCCTTTTCACATTTGAGGAAGTAATTTCTAAAGGCCCATAGCCCTCTGTGAGGAAAAATTCTCCTTATCTTTGTCTTAAATGTGTGACTCTTTATTTTGAGACATTGGTGAACCTGGAGCCCAATTTGTTATGTCCCAGATTGAGATATCCCAAATTTTAATTGTCCTCCTAGGTCATAGAGTCATAGAGGTGTACAACACAGAAAGAGACCCTTCGTCCAATTTGTCCATGCCAACCCAATATCCTAAATTAATGTAGTCCCATTTGCCACTATTTGGCTCATATCCCTCTCAATCCTTCCTATTCATAAACCCATCCAGATGCCTTTTAAATGTTGTTATTGTACCAGCCTCCACCACTTCTTGACAGCTCATTCCATATATGCACCACCTTCAGTGTGAAAAAGTTGTTCCTCAGGTCCCTTTTAAATCTTTCCCCTCTCAGTTCAAACCTATACCATCGAGTTTTGGACTCCTCTATCCTGGGAGAAAGACTTTGACTTTTCAGCCTATCCATGCCCCTTATGATTTTATAAACCTCTATAAGGTCATTCCTCAGCCTCCGATACTCCAGGAAAAATAGCACCAGCCTCTTCAGCCTCTCCTATATGTCAAACCATCCAACACTAGCAACATCCTTATAAATCTTTTCTGAACCCTTCCAAGTTTCACAGCATCTTTCCTAGATCAGGGAGACCATAATTGAATACCACATTTCAAAATGGCCTAAGTGTGAAGCAATAAACTGTTATCAAATAATATGGTCTGAAGGAATGCCTAAGGCCTAATAGGATGATGGAACAGCTGATGGATATAATAACTAAGGGTAAACTTGATGGGATGTTTTTTATACAAATGTGAGGAGCTAGTAATCAGGGTGTGAATTTTATGATGTGTGGTTAACGGAAACAAAGTTCTCACTAAAAGGATGGGCTTGGACTGTGTTTAAATGCAATTATCTTCTAGTCTTTAACAATAGCAGCAGATGATGGATTGAGCTAACATGTAGAGTCTCCGGGTATGTTTACCCACCTCATTTTTCCAAAAGTGAACTTTATGAGCAGTGGAAGAGTGAAGTAATCATGCGGATCTGGGGAATTATATTCCAAAGAAGGCACATGGTACTGCCTCAGCCCTTTAATCGCCCACAGAAACAAGATAAGCAGCAAAGTATCATTGCAATTAGATCCTGAAGGTTTGGACATAGATGCAGGTTTGGACGAATCCTTAGTTTTCATGGATAAAACTTATCAAAAAGATGATGTATCGCCTGCTTATGAGGTGTGATCAGATCTTGATAAATTTGGAAATTTAGTGTATAATGGAATTCAGTAGATTGTATGCAAAACTCCAGAAATTTCTTTGGAAAGTTCCCAAATCTGTGCTTGCATTTAAGTTATTGAACTGTATCAAATTGTCAAGTATAGATAGATTTCTAATTTTGAGAGCAGTTTAATTTATAGACGAACAGACACTGTTGAAATAAATATCGAAAGCACTAAAGAATTTCCTAGGAAAACATTTCTTTCCAACAGTTTTTGAAGTGCAAAAGGGCAATCAGCAATGCATCAGAAAATGGAGGACCCATGTTGACAAAATGTTGACATAAGTCTAATTACAGGTTGCAGGCAACAATATAAAAGGAGAACTGTAACTAGGAGGACTGAGGACAGAAATGCTATTGATTATTTTAAGAAGTGAAGACAATTTGGGATTTACACTCAGAATGAACCCCAGCAATGCTCAGAATGTAGTCAATGAATATTTCAGTTGTGATTCAAAGTACCATTATGCCATGAACAATCCCAAGTTGTATAATAAAATAATCAAAACAAACATGGAGTGGAAGATATGGAAGAATGACATGGAGATACAGCTCAACTAAGGGAAATGTATCGGTCACAAGTCATTTCAGATGCTTGTCTACCATCTGTAGAATAGACTAGCTAAAATGCTACCTCGAATCTCTAAGTAATAACCTGTATGCTCTATCTAAGCATCCTATGATCTGTATGTCTTTGTTTGTGATAATTTGTCTGTACTGCTTGCAAAACAAAGCTTTTCACTCTACTTATGTACATGTGACTACAATAATCAAATCAAACCAAAGAAGAATCATCCATTTTATTAGCATGGGTGTAGTATCCACTGAAATGCAATTGTTATTAAGTAAGCTATCAACGCAGAAAGCAGGGATGAAACTGGATATTGAAAATGATAAAACCTATTATATTTGGAAAATTGCTTAATTGCAATTTACATAATCAAGAAACTATTTTAACCTTTTACTGGAACATAACCACTCCACTAAAGAAATTGAACAAGTGTTATTAACATGACAGGATATTTCTATTTCGAGAAGACTAAAAGTTAATTGTGTTATAATTGTATGGGCAATTTGCCCATCAATCCTACAAAAGGTTAAAAAAATTGTAAAGGGTACAGGAATAGGGTAAGGAGAATAACATGCTCATAGAAGAGATAAGAGATAGATGTGAGATTTGTAAGAAATATCAAAACACACTGTCATGGCCTATAATAAGTCTGCCCTTAGCAAGAGCCTTCAATGAAATAGATTTAAAGAAAAGACATTGTAATTTTAAGTTCTTTAGAGTTGGCAACCATATTTTATCAATTAACAATAATGCAGAGCAAATATAAGAAAATAATTGTGGACAAGAATTAGATAAGGATTGACTTGAACCAAAGACAAAACATCTCACTGATAATGGGGTGGAGGGAGGATTTGTTAATGATTAGTTTAGAAATATGTGTGCAGATATGGCTGTAATATAACCCCCCAACTTATGAAGGGGCTACAATTTGCATTTTATTTTGTAGCATTTGAATGTACTGCATGAGCAAGGAAGGCTTTCATTAAGCACAAATCTCATTTAGAAAACAGTGAGTGTTAAGAAATAAGGTAAAGCCATCCAAAACCAGTTTCAATTAGAGCAACATTATTCATCACAAGAGAGAGGGACCTTCGAAATGGAAGGGGCGAGGAAGAGTGTTGGTGTACATTTCCATGTAGTTTAGTATGGATGACAAATTTGCAGACTCTAAAGAAGTCATACAAAGGCAATTTTGAAAATGTTTTTGGCTTTATTAGCAAGAATTGTTTGGAAATGTCGATCTATCGAGGAAGTTTTTCTTTATCCTCCAAAAAGGGCACCAAACCCATCTGGGACACTCCAAAAGTTAAATAAATGCGTACGATCGTCAAAATGATGCCTCTAGAGTTTGGTAATTCTCAGCAAGCTCTTTCTTATTAAAATTGCTTCAGTTTAATGTCATGTTTTATTGATATTGGGGGGAAACCTTAGGCATCTTTAAGATGCACATGGAATTTTTAAATGGGGTGAGAGTAATGAATTTGAAAACATTGTCATTGGCTTAAAATTTCAAAACTGGAAGTCAGCTTTCTGTGGTTTTAGGTACATTGGATTGCAGATCAGGCACAGTAGATCAAATGTCACTTTTCATTAGTAATTTTGCTTGGAAAATGTTAGATCTATTGTTATTAGTCAAAGAAGGAGATTTGTGAGGAGATCTCAGCTATCTAAGAATAATAGGATGGTTATGGTAGGGGATTTTAACTTTCCAAACATAGACTGTTAAGGGTTTAGATGGACAGGAATTTGTTAAGAGTGTACAAGAAACTGTTCTGATTCAGTATGTGGATGTACCTACTAGAGAAGGGCAGCATGGTGGCACAGCAGTTAGCACTGCTGTCTCACAGCGCCAGAGACCCGGGTTCAATTCCCACCTCAGGCAACTGACTGTGTAGAGTTTGCACATTCTCCCCATGTCTGTGTGGGTTTCCTCCAGGTGCTCCAGTTTCCTCTCACAGTCCAAAAATGTGCAGGTTAGGTGAATTGGCCATGCTAAATTGCCTATAGTGTTAGACGAAGGGATAAATGTAGGGGAATGGATCTGGGTGGGTTGCGCTTCAATGGGTTGGTGTGGACTTGTTGGGCCGAAGGGCCTGTTTCCACACAGTAAGTAATCTAATCTGTAGGGCCCTACAAATAGATAGGAGAAAGTGAGGACAGCAGATGCTGGAGATCAGAGTCGAGAGTGTTGTGCTGGAAAAGCTCAGCAGGTTAGGCAGCACCTGAGGAGCAGAAGAATCAGTGTATCAGGCATAAGCTGTAAGGAGATCTCAGCTATCTGTAATAATAATAGGATGGTTATGGTAGGGGATTTTAACTTTCCAAACATAGACTGTTAAAGGTTTAGATGGAGAGGAATTTGTTAAGAGTGTACAAGAAAATGTTCTGATTCATGTGGATGTACCTACTAGAGAAGGGTGGCATGGTGGCACAGTGGTTAGCACTGCTGTCTCACAGGAATGAGACTTGTCAGTCGGGGTTTGAAAGATAAATGGGTGGGGGTGGGGTTGGAGGCAAGATAGCTGAGAGTCCCAAGGATAGATCCCCTTGGTCCTCATCTTCCACCCCACAAACCTCCGTATATATCGCAGCATCCTCTTCCACTTCCACCACCTACAAATGGACCCCACCAGCAGATATATTTTTCCCTGCCCACCCCTATCAGCATTCCAGAGAGACCATTCTCTCTATGACTCCCTCATCAGATCCATGCCCCCCACCAGCCCACACCCCACTCCTGACACCTTCCCCTGTCAACTCAGGCAGTGCAAAACCAGCACCCACCCAACTCCCCTTTCCCCCGTCCAAGGTCCAAAAGGACCCTTCTACATCCAACAGAAATTTACCTGTAGCTTCACCAATGTCATCTACATAGAACATAGAACAATACAGCGCAGAACAGGCCCTTCGGCCCTCGATGTTGCGCTGACCTGAGGACTTTTGTCAAAACGTCCCCCCACACTATCCTAAAATCATCCATGAGCTTATCCAAGAATTGTTTAAATCTCCCTAATGTGGCTGAGTTGACTACATTAGCAGGTAGGGTATTCCCCGCCCTTATCACTCTCTGTGTAAAGAACGTGCCTCTGACATCTGTCTTAAATCTATCATCCCTCAATTTGTAGTTATGCCCTCTCATACAAGCTGACATCATCATCCTAGGAAAATGTCTTTCTCTGTCTACCCTATCTAATCCTCTGATCATCTTGTATGTCTCTATCAAATCCCCCCTTAGCCTTCTTCCTCCCAATGATAAAAGACCCAAGTCTCTCAGCCTTTCCTCATAAGACCTTCCCTCCAGACAAGGCAACATCCTGGTAAATCTCCTCTGCACCTTTTCCAACGCTTCCACATCCTTTTTGTAATGGGGTGACCAGAACTGTACACAATATTCCAGGTGTGGCTGCACTACTGTATCCATTGCACTTAATGTGGTCTCCTGTACATCAGGGAGACAGGATGCCAACTTGTAGATAGTTTCAGAGAACATCTCTGGGACACCTGTACCAACCAACCCCACTGCCCTGTGGCTGAACATTTCAACTCCCCTCCTATTCCGCCAAGGACATGCAGGTCCTGGGCCGCCTCCATCGCCAAACCCTAACCACCTGACGCCTGGAGGATGAATGCCTCATATTCTGCTTTGGGACCCTGCAACCACATGAGATCAATGTGGATTTCACCAGTTTCCACATTTCTCCTACTCCCACGTCATCCCAGTCCCATGCCTCCAACTCAGCACCGTCTTCGTGACCTGTACATCACCTTTCCCATCTATCTGCTCCACCCTCTTCTCCAACCTATCATCTTCTCCCCACCTTCATCTAGCTATATCATTCTGAGAAACCTTCCCCCCAAACCCAAACCCCCTCCCATTTATCTCAGTCCCCCAGCCCACAACCCTCATTCCTGATGAAGGGTTTATGTGCAAAATATTGATTCTCCAGCTCCTCAGATGCTGACCGACCTGCTGTGCTTTTCCAGCACCACACTCTCAACCCTATAAAGAGATGCAGCATCTTCAAAAACTGAAATGGAGGAATTGCAATGTTTAATTGGGCAACTGAATTAGCTGGGTACCCAAACCAGACCAGATGCCAATTGTGAAGCTTTACCGTTGAGTACAACTTTAAAAGATCTCAAGGGGGAGCTATTATTCAGATGAACAAACATTGAAAAAAAAATTACAAATGGACCATCGTGTTCTGAAGTTTCCAGCACTGGGAAATTCTGGAACATGACATGTGTTGGGCTAAATCTTTTGATTTTTTTGGCTAAGTTCGAGTTGCGTTGAGTTTTTTGAAAAGTTTCTTGCCAGGAAGCCTTATGGGTTATCTCACCATACCTTACCAAAATGATCGCATTAATTACCTGTCAAGCCCATATGGCTTCTCTCACATTGGATATCCAGCCATCTTACTATACAGCATTCCTAGAACAACTTGCCATTGCCAGGATATTTCAGAATTCAAGGGCATCCTTTGCCCCCAGGCCGTCTTTAAAAGGCTGCTGAGAATAAATACTGTCAGTCCAGAGCTGCCCTTCATAGTTTGCCTTGGACATGACACACAGGGGAAATCAGAGTTCTGCTTTTTTGGGCAGGGACTTAGGCATCCTGGAGATTTGGTGCCAAATAGTGGGACTTCCTCTTCCCCAGGGACCAGCAGCTGAGGCCTGGTCTGATGTTGCTATCCAGGGTAGAGTGGTCTCAGCTGTTTGGAGGAATGTCCAGCACTGTTGGATGAGGTCAATGTCTTTCTCCACCCCATCAGTGTAAGTGTCACTATCCTCTCTCTCATACTACACACTTACTCGATCTCTACCATTATATGCACCCCACACCAAGACTCATATGATCCAGCACTCTCACCATTGTCTGAAATATCTCCCTCACTCACCCTCATCGCATCTCAATCCCTGACAACACTAACCCTGCATACTGTCTGTACTGCCTACTCACTCACTAGGAGTACTACCCCACCCTGTACAACAGTAATACCTGGACCATCTCTTTTATACCATGAAGAAAACAACTCTCAGTAGGGCAGCAAGATCAAGACTGGTAGAGTGCTGCCCATCATTCAGATTTCTCTCCCTTCACCCCCATTATGAAGACAGCATATGACTCTGATCATCTCGAGTAAGAGTCTAGATTAGAGAGGTGCTGGAAAAGCACAGCAGGTCAGGCAGCATCCGGGGAGCAGGAAAATCGATGTTTTGGCAAAAGCCCTTCATCAGGAATGAAGGCAATGAGCCTCTGGGGTGGAGGGATAAAGGTGGTAGGGCAGCTGGGGAGAAGGTAGCCAAGAGTGCAATAGGTGGATGGAGGTAGGGTAAAGGTGACAGATCAGAGGTTAATTATTCTGTTTATCAGGATCTAGATTCCACATCACGCCTATAGGAGCCTTGTATATATTAGACGTGCAGAACGAGGATGGCCTGTACAATTATTGCTGCATCACACGGCACAGATACACTGGTGAAACGAGACAGAGCAACAGCGCCCGGCTGTTTGTGTCAGGTAGGTCTCACTGCCATGTTCCCATGTGGATCCATGGACTAAGTGACCTCATTCTGTTGTGTTATGTAGTAAAAATTAACAAATTAAAATTATATAGGAGAGAGTGTAAAAAGGAAAGCCTTGCTTAGATAATTGCAGAAATCAAGAAATTAGAACAGGAGCTCATCAAACCTGCTCAACCCTTTAGTGCATAAAACATCGAACATAGAGGGTGGAGTGGATAGGTGGGAAGGAAGATTGGCAGGTAGGACAGCTCGAGTCTGTTTCAGGACCTGGTTGAAGAGCTTCAGGGCAGAGGAGATGACCTGGGGGTTGCAGTGAGAGAGAGATTCACTGAGAAACTTGTGGAGAGAGGAGAAGAACTGCTTCAAGGTAGGCATCCTTGCAAGAGGATTCGCAGTAAGGTTAAAATCAACTGGGAAAAGTGAGGACTACAGATGCTGGAGATCAGAGTCTAGATTAGAGTGGTGCTGGAAAAGCACAGCAGGTCAGGCAGCATCCGAAGAGCAGGAAAATCAACGCTTCGGGCAAAAGCCCTTCATCAGGGAGCCTCCGGGATGGAGAGATAAATGGGAGAGGGTGGGGCTGGGGAGGAGGTCGCCAGTAGTACAATAGGTGGATGGGGATGGGGATGAAGGTGATAGGTCAGAGAGGAGGGTGGAGTGGTAAGGTGGGAAGGAAGATTGGCAGGTAAGACAGGTGGAGTAAGGCCTGGACTGGTATCAGGAGCTGTCCTTGGCTTATCGTGCCAGGAATCCTTGAGCAAAGGCCATTCGCTTGACTTGACTGAAGCCTGCTGACAACTATGACAAACGTCCAGGCTTTGTGTCCAGGCTAAAAAGTAAGGTAAGACAACACAATATGAGCTGGTTTCCGGTGATAAAACACATAAGGCCAGATAAGGAAATGTAAGGCAGTGATGCTGTCAGCTTCCAGGTAGGCTCAGAGTGAGTGAGTGTGATAAGGGCAGGCAAAGAGTCCAGATATGTAGTTTGGTTTATTTAATGAGAGCTGGCTGCTTGTTATTGAGTGGACACTGTCCTTGCTGCAGCTTTACAACAATAGTTATCAGTGCAGCCCCAGGCACAACACTGAAATGCAGAAGCATCCTGTAAGTGAGTCCGAGGTAAACCATGAGTTTCTTGGAGGCTGGTACATCATAGAATCCCTACAATGCAGAAAGAGGCCATTTGGCCCATTGAGTTTGTGCTGACCCTTTGAAGAGCATCCCACTCAGATCTAGCCTCCGACCTATCTTATGAGTTAACAAAAAATGAGTTTATGAATGAATAAATCTGAGATAAATTAGCAATTTGACACATAGACATGCAGATTATAAATAAAAGGTGAGTACAAAAAGATTAAAGTCTTTTTTAAAAGAACACGTATATGGACCAGTCTCTGAATTGTTTGTGAATGTTGCACCAATTGCAGTGCAGTTTCCCAGCAGTATTGAAGTTAATAGTTGATCAATTTCACAATGTCAGTTTTGCTGAAATTCTACCATTCTGACTCATTTTCACTGTGATTAAATTCACCAATTAGGGCAAGAAAATCTAACTCGCTGACTTCTTTCACTCAGAGTTTGAGAGAGTCCTTTACCTGCAGCATAGGGGTGACTAGGGGCTATTCTTCAACTGTGGCTTTGAGAGCATGTTCAAGCTTAATGCCAGGCTGGTAGACACATCATTCAGCCCCACTACCACCCTCCAGTAAACCTGAAACTGGCTATTTAATCAGTGTCCTTGTGTATTCTTCAAAGGGAAAAACACAAATGGGGTTTGAGATGTAATCTTCAAGGACTGGCTTGCTGCTGAGTAGGGGGTCATCAGCTCCTCATTATGTTTGCAATGACAAGAAATCATATTCCAGTCTGTTTCAAGTTTCTTTGGTACTTTTAGATGTTAGATTCCATTGATCCCACATGGGCATTTGCTAGCCAGCCACTGAATTTACATCTGCAGTCATTGCGGGCTGTATCTTCTCTCTTTTAAAAACACATTATGGAATAGCAAGTTAAATTGTCATCACTAATTTGAAGTCTGATGCACGGTCATGACAACAGTGAACCTTAGCTCTAGATTCTTAACAAAACGAAACATCCTTTCCACATGAACCCAGTCAAGATCCCATAGGATCTAATAAGTTTCAATCAAGTTGCATCTTACTCTTAACTCCAGTGGATACAAGTTTAGCCATTCCAGTGATTATTCTAGTAAACCTTTCCTGAAATCTTTCCAACACATTTACACCCCTCCTTCAACAAGGTGACCAATAGTACACACACAGTCTCAACCTCCCCTGCTAACCTAAGTATAACCTCCTTAGATTAACATTCAATTCTACTTGTGACAAATTAAAATATTTCATTAGGTTTCTGAATTAATTGGTAGACCTGAATATTAAACTGTTGTGATTCATGCACTGGGACTTTCGGATCTCTCTGCATTTCAGAGCTCTGCAAACTGTCAACATAAAGATAATATGCTTTGTTTTTAACCTTCCTGATAAAAATAAGAATATTACATTTCCCCACATTAAATTCTCTTTGCTAAACCTTTTCCCACTCACCCAACCTATCCATATCCCTTTGCCACCTTCTAATGTCCTCTTCACAACTTATTTTTCTACATGCCTTTATGTCATCAGTAAATTTGACAGCCATACCTTCAGTCCATTCAACTAAGTCATAAAAAGTTGAATTCCCAGCACTGATTGCTATGGTACACCACTGTTTACATCTTGACAACCAGAAAATGACCCATTTATGACTTCTCTACTTCCTGTTACCTAAACAGTCTTATATCCATGCAAATATGTAATCCCCACACCATGGGCATGTATTATTCCCAATAACCTTTGCTATGATATGTTATCAAATGTCTCTGGAAGTCTAAGCACAGTACATCCACCTATTCTCCTTTATATACAACACGTGTTACTTCTTCAAAGAACTCAACTAAATTGGTTAATTTGATTTCCATTTCACAAAACCTTGGAACACTGCCTGAACGTCTGTAAGTACTTTGCCACAATACTTTTAATAATAGCTTCTAACATCTTCCCTGAGATAGATGTTAAACTAACTGGCCCATAGTTTCCTGTTTCTTGTCTCCCATCACTCCTGTTTCCCAGGTTTCACCATATTCCCTGTTTTGCAATCTAATGCAACCTTCCCTGAATCAAGAGAATTTGGTGAAAAAAGTAACCAACCCATCAACTCTTCTGTCAGCGGCAGCTCGTGACTCTCTGTGATTCTTCAGCTTTGTAGGTTTCCTGCCTGGGATTCCAACAGGGAGAGGAGAGGATCCTCAAGCCGTGAAATTAGTGAATGTCTGCCTTTTTAAATCGCTTGCATTTTTCATTATAATATCATGAGTGGACTGTTATTGTGAACTTTTTATTTCTGTATTTTTATTAAAAATTATTACTGTGATTTTATATTTAATGTAATGCTCGTGGTTTTATTTCTTTATTTTCTTTTTCTTTTCCCTCAGAATTTGTACTCAAGAATCTGTACCCATTTGTACCAAAAATGGCACCATAAGTGGCGACTTGTAAACTTTTCTTTGTACTCATATGAGTACATGCTATAATAAAGCGAACTCAATCTCACTAGCTACTTCTTTATGATCTTAGGATAAAGCCCATCAGGACCTTGGGGCTGAAATAATTTAATGTCAAAGCCGATGGATTTTCTGTGACAGGACCTGCACCATTTTGGAACTTTCTGAGATTGCCATCCTCTTGCTGTCTCCCCACCTGAATCTCCCATTCACATTCCATTTTCCTGTTTCTTGTTTCCAAATCCTGAGCGCCTGCTCACAGAGTTGGAGTGGAGGCCAAAAGAGACTACACGGAAGGTAGAGTTAAGCTGCAGGAGGAGGCAGTGAATGAATATTGGGGCAAATTTGGATTTTGCAGGTCAAAGGTCAGGGCTTTACTTTTACATGAGTCAACTATTACTTGAGTGCACATTGTATTGGAAGCAGAGGAACTCTACATTTGTAATGTTCGGTGACACAATGTTTGGTCGACTCTAAGTTACTGTTGTAGTGTTTGGAATAAGGAACATGTGGATCACATGAAAGCTGCTACCTTGCAAAAGGGCAGAAGCAAAACATACCTGGCCCCTCAGAGCAGCCAGAAAGGCTGTCAGAAACCCCGGGTTCTCCCCCTCTATCCAGTCGTAAAGAAACTTCAGAGTCCAAGATGAATGCAGCCTTGATACCATTACCACGTGAAGAAGAGGATGAATCTCTCCCAAGATGCTCCAGATGTAAGAGATGGGCTAGAATCCAGTACACACCGCCCATGTCCATGCCGGAATCGGAGAAACGGACCTGGTGTGAAAACATCCCGGGAGAAGCTACAAGAAAAAGAATGAGGAGCGGGAGATGTAGTGATTGGAACAAGGGCCAGGTAGATCGCATTGAGTATGAGTTCCCTGATTGGGATTGTTATCCTGAGCCAATCAGGAGCCCTGGCTGACAGATATAAACTGGAGTCTCAGAGAGCCTTGTCTCTCTAGGGGCTAGCTCTGAGCTGGCTGGTCAGAGTCATAGAGTCAAAAAGTCATTGAGTCAAACAGCAAAGAAATAGTTCCATCAATCCAACCAGTCCATCCCAAACATAATCCAAACTAAACTAGTCCCACCCACCTGCTTTTGGCCCATATCCCTGCAAACCTTTCCCATTCATGCATTTACCCAAACGAACCACTCTCCGTATTAAACAAAATGCTCCTCATGTCTTTTTTAAATCTTTCTCCTCTCAACTTAAAAAAGGGGCCCCAGTGTTGAAAGTCCTCACCCTAGGGAGAAGGATAACTACTTTTAATCTTATCTATACTGCTCATGATTGTGCCTATGTAAATAAAGGGTGACTTGATGATGGGATACCAGCCTCTCTGCAGTTATTTCAACTCTTTACTGAAAGGTTACCAGCATCTGACCTAACAAAACTCAACATTCCATGTTGCATTTCCTTCACTTTTATCATGCAAACACACCATTCGATCCATTCCAGTGTGGAGCCAGGTAACAGATTGCCATCTTGTTGAAACTAATGGAACAAAGCAACTCAAAAACAAATCTGGATATTTGCAATTAACTGTGCATCTGTCTGAATATTTTGTTTACCATTTTCACATAAATAACAGCAAGCCTTGTTCACATCATCTTAACATTCTGGCCCATGAACAGAGAGGCAAATAATTGGAAAGTATATTCTATTCAAAATAATTCAACATCTATCTGAACGTAGTATGGGAACACTTATTCCCATACATAAATATTATCAAAAATTGGTTTGTTCTCCTTCCCTCTGTAGATACTTCAATACTGTTATTCCTTCTGGGAGAACTCCCCTCCTGCTATTGGGAGCTGATAATGCTGTCAGTTCAAATTCTGAGATGGCCTTTAGGAGTATATCCAATTAATTCACCATCTTGTTGTGGAGATTCATGCATTAGGGCTTCATAGTCATAAAATCTCTCCTGCAGAGTGGATGTTGTCAGCCTGTGGTACATTGGGCAGTGAGTGCATCTGAAGAATAAAGAAAGGAGAGTCTGCTTTAGAAACACCGCATGCAATTTACTGGGACAATAGGGCACCCAACATGGTGTAAGGCACATTCATTTCAACGAAACAGACATCAGACGATGTATAGCTGGTGAACAAATCAATTCTAAACATTTGAAACAGTTACCCAAAGTCAATTTTATCTTCTCTAACTTTTAAAAAAAGGTGTTTTTAAACCATATTATCTGGAAACTGATTAGATATAAATAGTTTTAGGAATAGTTTTAAGTTCCCTTTATTCAATATGCACTTCCTCAAAAACCTGTGGTAACTATCACCATATTTAGATGGATAAATCTAGAATATTTCATGGATATGTAAAACATGGCATGGCAGTGCACTGTTAAAACATTTCTCAGATACAATAAGATGATAGCCTTTGGAACTGGTCAAATAATGCAATAAACTAGTCACTGATATTGTTGAAATTGAACTGCTGTGCTTTTCCAGCACCACTCTAATCTAGACTCTGGTTTCCAGCATCTGCAATCATTGTTTTTACCTTTTACAAAATTATTCCACAGTCCAATGGTGTTTGAAGAACTTTTATCATCGATTAACCAGTTGTCTCATTAGGGAATCTCTCAGCTTTAAAACAGTTTGGCAATTTTGTGTTTGGGTCATTTTGGCAATCCAACTTCGATAATTATAAACTAGCAATGGGATAATTTCAGAGGAGTGCAAGAAAATAATCACACTCAATGCTGAAAACTGTAAAAGGTGCAGAAACATTTAACTTTCTCTGACTGGTTTATATTGCATGTTATTCAGCAGCATGAAGTGTAACATAGAACAAGGTAAATTGTAAGCAGAGGAATAAACCATATCTATGCATAATGAGTGATGAGCTTGGTCAAAGAAGTAGTTTTACAGAAGGGGTAGAGAGGTGAAAAGGATATGGACAACTTATGACACCAGTGGCTGAAAGCATCGCTATCAATAGCACAGCGATTAAAATCACAAGATTGTGGAATTAGAGAAACGCAGAGAATCTAGAGTGTTGTAGGATTTGAGGAGGTTACAGGGATAGGATAACTGAGGCCAAAAGGAGATTTCAATGCAACGATGAGCATATTAATTTTGAGGTTAAACCATTCTCCACATTTCTTCATTTTTCTGATGGAAAGTTCTGAGTGCAGAAATGCATCTTGCTTATTGACCTCCCTATAAGTGATGAGACAATTAGTGCAAATTGAAGAACTGGTTACTGGTAGTATTTAGAACAAAGTATATGTCTATCACAATTAACTTTTAATTGATTTGGAGAAAGATAGTCATGGAGAGGTGCAGATAATCACGAGTTCTTTTGCATGGTGCCAGCACCATTATAAAACAGTAATGCCACACTGAGATTTGTACTGCCTCTAAGAAGGTCTTAGTTCAAGTTCCATGTGGGACGTGATGGCCAAGGAAGGTGCGTTTGTAATACAGTCAAACAGATTGATTATCAACTTGTAAATCTTTGAAACATGATGGTGGTAACAGTGGAAGGGATATCTGGTCAACCATGTGATGGATCTTCTGCTATTGTCATCCTGAGTTCTGTGCATGTGCATTCAATTCCCTGAGTGAACAATTAACTCACCAGCAAACATTGAGTACATTTGGGAAATTCTAGACCACAGATATCAGTAGAATATGAACAATACAGAGTAAACTTCTTGCAAAAAAAAAGCCAATATAAATAATACTTCTTTTTTCTTCTAATTTCTCTTTTTTTTAGACATCATTTAAACAAGGAAACCTTCATACAGGTTCCTGAGACTGTTGACTAAAAAGCCAATCTTAAATGCAAGTTACTGGTGATCTGTGTGGCCATGGACATTAATACAACTAAGCTCAATTATACCTTCAATCAATGTTTACTTTCTACAAAGTCTGTGTCAACCCTGGTTGCCCCAAAAAGAGAGTCCAGGGAAGTTCCTGTTGAGAGAAGAGAGAGTTTTTAGCTCAGGAGTCTTCGACAAGGAGGTTGAGTGAAGTGATTACGCCACAGCTGAAGAGGGTGAAGACATGACTGCCTAGCTGGTTCAGTGTGCTACGTGCTTGATGTGGGAGGTCAACGACTCTGGTGTATCTGTCTCGTATATCTGTGGAAAGTGTGTTCATGTTCAGCTACTGACAGAGCATATTGCAGCACTGAAGAAAGAACTCGAGAGAACGAGATCTTTCTGGACAGGACCTTCAGCAAGGTTATTACACCAACCATACCAGAAGAGAACAGAAGAGAGAAGACGATGAGGAAGGCACAGGGGAGACAGGTGCAAGAGACCACAGGGGAAGTACCTGTCAGGAACAAGTTGAATCTTTTGGAAACAGTAGAGACAGATGACACTGCCAGTCCGCGAGGCGGTCAGGTCTGTCAATCAAAAGTTGGCGTGGAGGCAGAGCCGAGGAGTCAGACATCGCACAGAGCCGTGGTGATAGGGGACTCCATAGTGAGAGGAACTGAACGGGGTTTCTGTGGCAACAGGAGGGATTTAAGGATGGTGTATTGCCTTCCTGGTGCCAGGATTAAGGACATCGCAGACAGAGTGCAGGAAATCCTCAAGGGCGAAGGCGAAGAGCCAGAGGTGGTGGTACACGTCGGTACAAATGATGTCGGGAAGAAGAGAAGGAACATACTACAGTGGGACTTCGGAGAACTAGGAAGAAGGCTGAAAAGCAGGATGTCCAGAGTGGTTATCTCCGGTTTGCTTCCAGTTCCTCGGGCTGGAGAGACCTGGAACAGGGAGATAATGGACTTGAACGTGTGGCTGGGGAACTGGTGCAGGAAGCA
>NC_057721.1:64752308-64759659 GCF_004010195.1 Chiloscyllium plagiosum | reverse complement strand
GGCAGTGGAGGCCCAGTCTCTGGATTCGTTTAAGAAAGAGTTGGATAGAGCTCTCAAGGATAGTGGAATCAAGGGTTATGGAGATAAGGCAGGAACAGGATACTGATTGAGGATGATCAGCCATGATCATAATGAATGGTGGTGCAGGCTCGAAGGGCAGAATGGCCTACTCCTGCACCTATTGTCTATTGTCTGGTTCAGTGGTAACACTCCTGCCTCACAGACAGGAGGTTTGGGGTCCAGCTCCAGGTTTGAGCATTGGTTTCAGGGTGTCTCTACAGCTGCACAGTTATAGGAGTTCTTTGGAGACCACATAGCAAAAATGTTTTAACCTGCTCCTTAGGCAGGTAAGGGGGATGAACTCAGGGCATGATTCAGAAACCAGGCCTGGAATATCATAGCTATTACAGCAACATGGCTCAGGGATGAACAGGACTAGCAATTTAATGTTCCAAGATACAGATGCTATAGGAAGTATCGAAAGGGAGTAAGAGAGAAGACAGGGTGGCATTTTTAGTTACGGATAGCATTATGGCTGTATTCAGGGAGGATATTCCTGGGAAATTTTCTACTGAAGTCATTTGGGTGGAACTAGAAATGAAAAAGGGATGACTACCATATTGAGATTGTATTATAGGCCTCTCCCCCCTATAATCAGTGGGAAATTGAGGAGCAAATTTGTAAGGAGATCTCAGATATCTGTAAGAATACTAAGATTGGCAGGATAGGGGGTTCTAACTTTCCAAGCGTAGACTGGGGCTGCCATTGTATTAAGTGCTTGGATGGAGAGGAAATTGTTAAGTGTGTAAGTGAAAATGTTCTTATTCAGGATGAGAATGAGCAAAACTTGACCTTCTCTTGGAAAATAAAGCAGAGCAAGTGACTCAGGTGTCAGTGGGGGAGCACTTTGGAGTCAGTGATCATAATTCTATTAGTTTTAAAATAGCAATGAGAAAGGATAAACCTGATCTAAAAGCTAAAGTTATAAATTAGTGTAAGGCTAATTTTGACAGTATTTGGCAAGAACTTTCAAAAGCTGATTGGGACAGACTATTCTCAGGTAAAAGGACAGTTGGAAAGTGGGAGGCCTTCAAAAGTGAGCTAATGGGAGTCCAGAGGCAGTATGTTCCTGTTCATGTGAAGGGCAAGGCTGGTAGGAGTAGAGAATGCTGGATGACTAGAGAAATTGAGGCTCTCATTAAGAGAAAGAAGGAGACATACTGCAGGTATAGACAGCTAAGATTGAGTGAATCCTTCAAGGAGAATAAAGGCAGTAGGAATATACTCAAGTGGGAAATATAGCAGGGCAAAAAGGGGACATGAGATAGATTTGTAGAATTCAAAGAGATTCTACAAATACATTAAGGGCAAAAGAGTAACTAAGGACAGAATAGGGATCTTTAAACAAGGCTGTCTATGTATGGAACTGTGGGTGAGATACTAAACAAGTATTTTGTGTCACTTTTAATGTGGAGAAGGACATGGAATTTAGTGGACTTGGAGAAACAAATATCGATTTCTTGAAAAGTGTACATATTACAGAGGAGGTTATGCTGGAAGCCTTGAAGCACATAAAGTTGGATAAATCCCCAGGTTTGATTAGGGGTATCCCAGAACTTTATGGGAAGCTAAGGAGGTGACTGCTGGGCCTGTTGCTGAGACATTTGCAGCATCGATAGTCACAGGCTAAGTGCCGGAAAACACAAATGCCTAATGTGCTGTCATTATTTAAGAAAGGTGGTAAGGAAAAGCCAGTGAACTAAAGGTCAGTGAACTTGATGTCAGTGGTGGGTAAGTTTTAGACGGGTTTCTGAGAGGAACAATTTTCATGTATTTGGAAAGGCAAGGACTGATTAGGAATAGTCAACATGGCTTTGTGTGTGGGAAATCATGTCTCACTAATTTGATTGTGTTTTTTGAAGAAGTGACAAAGAAGCTTGATGAAAGCAGAATGGTGGACATTGTCTACATAGACTCAACAAGGTAAACTGGTGAACAAGGTTTAGATCACACGGAATCCAGGGAATGCTAACCACTTGGATACAAAATTGGCTTCAAGGTAAGAGACAGAGGGTAATGGTGGAGGGTTGTTTTACAAATTGGAGGCCTGTGGCCAACTGTGTGCTGCAAGGAATGGTGCTGGGCTCACTGCTTTTTGTCATTTATATAAATGATTTGAACAGTTAGTGAGTTTGCAGTTTTCACCAAAGTTAGTGGTGCAGTGGAAAATGAAGAAAGTTGTCTCAGAGTACAGTTGATTAGATGGGCCAATGGGGCAAGGAGTGGCAGATGGAGTTTAGTTTAGATAAATGCAAGGTAAGGCAAATCAGAGAAGGAATTATACACTTAATGATAGGGTCCTGTGGAGTGTTGTTGAACGAAGAAACCTTGGGGTGTGGGTTCATAATTCCTTGAAGGTGGAGTCACAGTTTGACAGGGTAGTGAAGAAAGCATTTGATACATTTGCCTCGGGCGACTGTCTGTGTGGAGCTTGCACATTCTCCCTGTGTTTGTGTGGGTTTCCTCCAGATGTTCCAGTTTCCTCCTACAATGCAAAGGTTAGGTGAATTGGCCATGCCAAATAGTGTTCAGGGATGTGTGGGTTAGGTGCATTAGTCAGGGGTAAATGTAGACCAATAGAGTAGGGGAATGGGTCTGGGTGGATTATTCTTCAGAGGGTCGGTCTGGACTTATTGGGCCAAATGGCCTGTTTCCACACTTTAGGGATTCAATGATGATTCTATGAACTAGCACTCTCGATAAACCAGCAAAACTTATGTACTTCAAATACCGTAAAGTTTACTGGATAATCCTGTCTAATTATTATAATGTTCTTAATTATTTACCTGAATGCAAATATACTTGTTCAATTGTATGGCTAGATGAAATATCAACAGTTGCTTCAATTTCGATCAATTTCTCCACAAATACCATGAGCTACCGTGATGTCTGAATAATCAGTTCAGGGTCTGAGTGAGTAGGCTCTCTGCAGTAAGTCTTATTTAAGGTGAAGTTGCATTATTATTTAAGTGATTTATGCTGAAAATAAAGTCTAACAGTGACATGTATACCCCCCTGGATTATTATGAATTCACAGGATGAGAGCATCACTGGCTGGGCCAGTATTTATTGCTAATCCCTATTGCCCAGAGGGCAGTTAAGAGTCAACCACATGGCCATGGGTCTGGGGTCACATATAGGCCAGACCAAGTGAACTGGGGATGGGTTTCCCCAACAATCAGCAATGCTTTCATGTTCAACATTAGATCTCTAGTTCCAGATTTTTATTGAATTCAAACTCCATTATCTTCTGTGGTAGGTCTCAAACCTGGCTCCCCAGAATATTATCAGGGTCTCTGGATTAACTGTTCAGTGATGATATCACGAGGCCATCACCTCCTCATTATGTTTCTGTTATTTAGTGTGTGTTTTTACATTGATTACATGGACCTCTTGATTAACTGGAGTACAAAGAACAAAAAGAACAAAGAAACTTACAGCACAGGAACAGGTCCAACGGCCCTCCAAGCCTGCGCCGATCCAGATCCACTATCTAAACTGTCGCCTATTTTCTAAGGATCTGTATCCCTCTGCTCCCTGCCCATTCATGTATCTGTCTAAATATATCTTAAATGATGCCATCATGCCCAGTTCCACTGGCAATGTGTTCCAGGCATCCACCACCCTTTGCCTTAAGAATTTTCCATGCATATCTCCCCGAAACTTTTTCCGTCTCACCTTGAAGTCATGACTCCCCCCGCCGTAATTGAGTCCACCACTCTGGGAAAAAGCTTCTTGCTATCCATCCTGTCTATACCTCTCATGATTTAGTAGACCTCAATCAGGACCCCCCCCCCACTTTGATCAACTGGCACATTCCAGGTCCCAGTAAAAAAGTTTACTGTATCAAACTGTGGGCCCCATCTGGCATCTGAGAAAATCTCACACAATTACTTGAAAAGCTGAGGAGCTCTCCTGGAGACCTGAACAACATTTGTCTCTCAGTCAATGTCTGAAGGTCAATAAAAGAGTCGTTTATTTCATTGCTGTTAACGTGTGATGTCTTTGCACAATTTGGCTGCGAAGTCTCCTTCTGTTGAGGCAGTGATGACACATAACAAATACAAAGTTGGCTGCCTAGTGCTTTTAGGGTATTCGTAGATTGTGAGAGGTACTCTCTAAACATAAATCTATCTTTGATTCCCTACAGTGTGGAAACAGGCCCTCCGGCCTAACTAGCCCACGCCGACCCTCCGAATAGTAACCCACCCAAACTCATTTCCCTACATTTACCCCTGACTAATGCACCTCACGCTTTTGAAAATTTAGCATGGCCAATTCACCTGAGCTGCGCAACTTTTGGATTGACATAGAGTCATAGAGATGTACAGCATGGAAACAGATCCTTCAGTCCAGCCTGTCCATGCCAACCAGTTATCCCAACCCAACCTAGTCCCACCTGCCAGCACCCGGCCCATATCCCTCCAAACCCTTCCTATTCATATACCCATCCAAATGCCTTTTAAATGTTGCAATTGTACCAGCCTCCACCACGTCCTCTGGCAGCTCATTCCATACATGTACCACCCTCTGCGTGAAAAGGTTGCCCCGTAGGTCTCTTTTATATCTTTCCCCTCTCACCCTAAACCTATGCCCTCTAGTTCTGGACTCCCCAACCCAGGGAAAATACTTTGTCCATTTATCCTATCCATGCCCCTCATAATTTTGTAAGGTCACCCCTCAGCCTCCGACGGTCCAGGGAAAACAGCGTCAGCCTGTTCAGCCTCTCCCTATAGCTCAAATCCTCCAACCCTGGCAACATCCTTGTAAATCTTTTCTGAACCCTTTCACGTTTCGCAACATCTTTCTGATAGGAAGGAGGCCGCCAGAATTGCACGCAATATTCCAACAGTGGCCTAACCAATATCGTGTACATATGCAACATGACCTCCCAACTCCTGTATTCAATACTCTGACCAATAAAGGAAAGCATACCAAAAGCTTTCTTCACTAACCTATCTACCTGCGACTCCACTTGCAAGAAGCTATGACCCTGCATTCCAAGGTCTCTTTGTTCAGCAACACTTCCTAGGACCTTATCATTAAGTGTATAAGTCCTGCTAAGATTTGCCTTCCCAAAATGCAGCACCTCGCATTTATCTGAACTAAACGCTCAGCCCATTGGCCCATCTGATCAAGATTCTGTTGTAATCTGAGGTAAACTTCTTCGCTATCCACGAAACCTCCAACTTTGGTGTCATCTGCAAACTTACTAACTCTACCTCTTATGCTCACATCCAAATCATTTATAGAAATGACAAAATGTAGAGGACCCAGCACCGATCCTTGTGGCATTCCACTGGTCACAGGCCTCCAGTCTGAAAAACAACCCTCCACCACCACCCTCTATCTCCTACCTTTGAGCCAGTTCTGTATCCAAATGGCTAGTTCTCCCTGTATTCCATGAGATCTAACCTTACTAACCAGTCTCCCATGGGGAACCTTGTTGAACGCCTTACTGAAGTCTATATAGATCACATCTACTTCCTGCCCTCATCAATCCTCTTTGTTACTTCTTCAAGAAACTCAATCAAGTTCGTGAGACATGATTTCCCATGCACAAAGCCATGTTGACTATCCCAAATTAGTCCTTGCCTTTCCAAATGCATGTACATCCTGTCCCTCAGGATTCCCTCCAACCACTAACGTCAGGCTCACCGATCTATAGTTCCCGGACTTGTCCTTACCACCCTTCTTAAACAGTGGCACCACGTTAGCCAACTTCCAATCTTCCAGTATCTCACCTGTGACTATCAATTATACAAATATCTCAGCAAGGGGCTCAGCAATCACTTCTCTAGCTTCCCACAGAGTTCTAGAATACACCTGATCACGTCCTGGGGATTTATCCACTTTTATGCATTTCAAGACATCCAGCACTTCCTCCTCTGTAACATGGACATTATTCACAATGTTACCATCTATTTCCCTACATTCTATATCTGCCATGTCCTTTTCCACAGTAAATGCTGATGCAAAATACTTGTTTAGTACCTCCCCCATTTTCTGCGGCTCCACACAAAGGCCACCTTGTTGATCTTTGAGGGGAGAAAGTGAGGGCTGCAGGTGCTGGAGATCAGAGCTGAAAATGTGTTGCTGGAAAAGCGCAGCAAGTCAGGCAGCATCCAAGGAACAGGAGAATCGACATTTCGGGCATAAGCCCTTCTTCAGGAATTAGGAAAGTGTGTCCAGCAGGCTAAGATAAAAGGTAGGGAAGAGGGACTTGGGGGAGGGGCTTTGGAAATGCGATAGGTGGAGGGAGGTCAAGGTGAGGGAGATAGGCCGGAGTGGGGTGGGGGCGGAGAGGTCAGGAAGATGATTGCAGGTTAGGAAGGCGGTGCTAAATTCAAGGGATTTGACTGAGACAAGGTGGGGGGAGGGGAAATGAAGAAACTGGAGAAATCTGATCTTTGAGGGGCCCTATTGTCTCCCTAGTTACCCTTTTGTCCTTAATGTATTTGTAATTCTCCTTAATTCTATTTGCCAAAGCTATCTCGTGTCCCCTTTTTGCCCTCCTGATTTCCCTCTTAAGTATGCTCCTACTGCCTTTATACTCTTCTAAGGATTCACTCGATCTATCCTGTCTATACCTGACATATGCTTCCTTCTTTTTCTTAACCAAACCCTCAATTTCTTTCGTCATCCAGCATTCCCTACACCTACCAGCCTTCCATTTCACCCTAACAGGAATATACTTTCTCTGGATTCTCGTTATCTAATTTCTGAAGGCTTCCCATTTTTTTAGCCATCCCTTTACTTGCAAACATCTGCCTCCAATCAGCTTTCAAACGTTCTTGCCTAATACCATCAAAACTGGCCTTTCTCCAATTTAGAACTTCAATTTTAGATCCAGTCTATCCTTTTCCATCACTATTTAAAATCTAATAGAACTATCGTCGCTGGCCCCAAAGTGCTCCCTCACTGACACCTCAGTCACCTGCCCTGCCTTATTTCCCAAGAGTAGGTCAAGTTTTGCACCTTCTCTAGTAGGTACATCCACATACTGAATCAGAAAATTGTCTTGTACACACTTAACAAATTCCTCTCCATCTAAACCTTTAACACTATGGCAGTCCCAGTCTATGTTTGGAAAGTTAAAATCCCCTACCATAACCACCCATTATTCTTGCAGATAGCTGAGATCTCCTTACAAATTTGTTTCTCAATTTCCCTCTGACTATTAGGAGGTCTATAATGCAATCCCACTAAGGTGATCATCCCTTTATTATTTCTCAGTTCTACCCAAATGACTTCCCTGGATGTATTTCTGGGAATATCCTCCCTCAGTACA
>NC_057721.1:64742750-64752103 GCF_004010195.1 Chiloscyllium plagiosum | reverse complement strand
CTAGCAAATCTCCCTGCCAGTATATTAGTACCTTTCCAATTTGGGTGCAATCCGTCCTTCTTGTACAGGTCACTTCTACCCCAAAAGAGATTCCAATGATCCAAAAATGTGAATCCTTCCCCCATACACCTGCTCCTCAGCCATGCATTCACCTGCTCTATCCTCCTATTCCTGCTCTCACTAGCTCGTAGCACCGGGAGTAATCCAGATATTACTACTCTCAAGAACCTCTTTTTTAAATTCCTGCCTAACTGTCCCATCAGAATCTCAACCTTTTCCCTTCCTATGTCGTTGGTTCCAATGTGGACAATGACCTCTTGCTGGCCCCTCTCCCCTTTGAGAACATTCTGCACCCTCTCTGAGGGGGAGAAGGACCAGCAAGAGGTAATGTGGAGGGAACCAACCCAGACACAGGGAGAATGTACAAACTCCACACAGACATTCACCTGAGGCTTGAATTGAACCTGGGTCCCTGGTGCTGTGAGGCAGCAGTGCTAACCACTGAGCCACCCTTGCCTAGATTTAAGGCAACAATTATTACCTTTGGCTGTCTTAAGTCGGCAATGCTTTGAAAAAGTAAACTTTGGCGTTATTTGACTCCACAGTCAGTGCAAGATCATTTGGTCTCTTTGCAGTCTTCATTTACTCCATCTGGTCTCTTTGTCTATTAGGCACAAGTTTGACGAATTGTGGGCTGTTCTTCCTGGCCAAAATTTTCTCCTCAATCAATATCTTAAAATAAATTATCATGTCACTATCATAGAATCAGAATCCGTACAGTGTGAAAACAGGCCATTCGGTCTATCAGGTACAAACCGACCCTCCGAAGAACAGTGTACTACCTTGGCTGCCGAATTTCCTAAATTACGTACAGGAACTACACTTGAAACATACTTCAGTTGCTGTAAAATATTTTAGAACACTCTGTGATTCTGTGAGGTGCTACATGAATGCAGGTTTTTCTGCGCTGTAGAGTTGTAATGTGCAAATAATAGTTAATACGCTTCAGAGCAACATTTATAAAGGGACTGAAATCCCAAGGAGTAAGTCTCAAAGACATGTGTAAGCCTGGGCAGGGAGAGTACCAAGTTAGCTTTGTGCCTTGAGGCAAAGTCTTGTGCTATAACTCTCAACTGAATCTTCAAATGAATTTTTAATTTATGTCAGCATCCAGATGGTGGACAATATGAGGAAGGAATCGGCAGCGTCTGAATCAAGCTTATGTCAGGACACATGACCACATATCTTTTTCAGACAGATATAAAGATTGCTTGTGAACGTTTTCAAAAACAGGAAGGAAAGTGGTGGTGCTGGGGTAGAGATAGGCTTAGCACATCCCTGGGAACCCTCTTATCAAACCATCGCTGTGACTCAGCTTTCTGAGTCACACAGCTCCTTGTGTTTCCTGAAGACTAAGCCTATTTCTCAGAAGATAGAAACTCAAGGTGGTTAAAGCAAGACATAAAAAACAAATTGAAAGAGGTAATGAAAAGTTAAATGGTGAACAGGTATTACTCAGGAGTCTTGGAATTGTTGCTAAGGGTAAACAAAACCATGTTTAAGGGAAAGTAATCTGCATATTTTTCAAATGAATACACGTTCTCTATTAGTCCAAACAAAGACATGACAGTGCAACAGCAGCAGAAATCATGGTCTGAACATGTTTGGAAGGGTTTAGCTTTTCAATAATTGATACCTCAAAATTTAGAGATTTCTGAGTTCTCCACTATTTGTTCTGTTTTAAAATCTCTGCTGTGTTTCTTCACCTTAATATATTTTTGTGTGTTAAGTTGCTTCACTTCTCAATTAACTGTGGGGATGCCACTGCTTTAAATAACTTCATCTGCTGCTATGGTGTATATCAGACCTGTCAAGTTTTGCTGATTGAGAGCAGCAGTCATTCTTGTTGAAAGACATAGCTTATTTGATGTATTGTATTCTGTGAAGTTAATGGAGGCTGATATCCCCTGATTCTCTGACACTATGGGCACAGGTGGATCACACACTCAGAAAGCAGCGCACTGCATTTTGAATGTTTTCACCCACCTCATGCCTTAGCCTCATGATCAAAATAAACTAATTTATAAGCAAACAGTCACCTTGTTTGCTGAATGAATCTTTGTTTTACTTTTTTCCATACAGTGCTTATTCAGTTTGGGATCAAGAAGAGCTCCATTAACAGATCTTTGAATACAGAAGTTGGGACATCATGTTGTGTCCAGTTCTGGTCATCCTGTTATAAGAAGAAAAGATTTACCAGGTTGTTGCTGGGACTGGAAATTTTGAGATATAGAAATAAACTGGAAAAACAGGGACTTTTTCGCTGCGGCATAGGCAATTGAGGGATGACCTCATTGAGGTTTTTAAATCATGAGGGGCATAGAAAAGGTGAATAGCAAAGGTCGTTTCCCTAGGGTAGGAGAGTTCAAACCTCAGGGCATATTTTTAGGTGAGAGGAGAAAGTTTTGAAAAGAACATGAGAGACAACTTTTTTATAAAGGGAGTGGTCTGTGTGTGGAATGAACTGCCAGAGAAAGAATTGGATTTAAAAGACATTTAAAAGATATTTGGATAAGTCCATGAATAGAAAAGGTCTGGAGGAATATGAACCAAGTGCAGGCAACTGGGACGAGAATAGTTTGGGAACATTGTCAGTATAGATTGGTTGGGCTGAAGGGTCTGTTTGTGTGCGTATGACCCTACAACATATTGATTTCTTAATGGTGCAGAGACTTTTTATGGCTTTTTTCATTATAGTTTTGTAATCATGTACATTACCTTTATTAAAATAACATCAATAAGAAATTTCCCTCAACTTTCTATAATCATAGTTTGTAGTGCTTTTGTGGGTGCAGGAACAATAACATTTTAAAGTAATATTGGTTCTCAGGTACACTGAGTCCGATATAGATACCAGAATAACATTGGACTAATATCACTCACTATTTTTTCTCCAAAACATGTAGAGCAACTCCAGATTACATTAAGGACATAGTTGTTGTCCAGGCTGTGTTGCTGAAATATTGGTTTTGTGAAAAATGATTCTCCATTGTACCACATTAAATAGTGTGAAGTATCCTTTATTAGAATGGTAGATATGAACTTTAACCTTACTACAGAAAAATAAGCCTCATCCACTCAGTCAATGTAACATTTTAGTGACATGTTAAGTTGTAATTACTGCTTGTTAACCTCTCCAGTATTGAAAGTCATTGTTACACTTCTGGATTATCATTCCTTCAGATATTATTACAGCTGGAATTTATTTTACAAAAATAGTCACTTGGTAGGACAGAACTTGTGTATTGTTGTAAAAAAAAATGTTGTTGAAGAGTTCCATCTTGTACTCATCAGGATAAGAGTTGCAAGAATATCAAATTGGAAAGGGAACACCAATTTACATTGAGTGAGACGAGCATGCCGATTGATTGACAAGTTGACTTGAGTGGTAGAGGCATTTCCATAGATAATGCACCAGGGAACAGTTAACGGCTTAGTTTTTCAAAATGTCAAACCTTAAAATAAATCAATGTTGCCTTTCTATCTCTTTACTCTCTATGAATTCAATCATTATTCCCCTTTCTGAAATTCCTAAATATTCCCTTTCTGTGCCTTAATTACTTAAATAGGCATTGTCACAGAAATTTGTGAGTTATTACCTGAGAACAAATATATTTAAGAAAATATGTTGTTTAGGTAATGTGTGCCAAAATATAATCATTATATTTTTCAATAAAAAACATTTTCAGTACCAGTGTGTTGTGGGTAAATCAGCAGAAGTCACCTTTAACTCAGCTAGTTATTAAGAAATCTCACAGATAGTTTATCAACATCAAAAATCTTGTTTTGAAGGATTTAGCTTTTCAATAATTGATAGTTGGAAATTCAGGGATTTTCATATTCATAGTCCCGTCACTCATTATTCCTAGTTTTAAAATATATGTATTTTTTGTGACGAAATAACAAAACAAAAATTGTACATTTCTTACACTAGCTATTTTGCAATTATTGGCATAACCTATTTGGTACAACTTGTGCATCTGAGTCACAGAGTTCAAGCCTCACTCTAAATGCAAGTTTAGAGCACAAAGGCTAACATCCTTTGCATAACTAAGCAAATAATGCATTGCTGGAAGTCCCGCCTTTCAGTTGAGACTGCGGTGTCATATGCAGATATGCAATTTTGGTGAATTTAAAAAATTCTATGGCACTATTCAGAAAGAGAGCAGAGGAGTTATTCCAGAGTCCTCGTTAATATTCATCCCTGAGGCAACATCACAAAAACAGATCATCTGATCATAATCACACAGTTGTTTGTAGAAGCTTGATGCCTCTTACAATAGTGACTACACTTTCAAAGTACTTTATTGGTTGTAAAGCATTTTTCAGGTTTTCAATGATAATGAGAAGGATTACCTAAGTGCAAATCTTTCTTTCTTTTATTCTTACTTCAAACAAATTGCTAAGAAGATAAATACAGAGATTGTTGAAAATACTTAACAGGTCTGGCAGCTTCTGTGCAGAAAGAAGTCACGCTAATGAACTGGATTTCATTGTCAAGTCTGGTAGTGGGAATTGCAATAATTCCCAGCTTTGCATGTCCACCTGTGAAAGTATGGCTCTGGAAGCATAATTTTCCTTCCAGGGGATAGGTCCTAACTGGAATAGGACCCTCAGAATTAGTTCAGGGACAGGACCCAGAAGGGCTGCTGGGTGTTGGGGAATGTTCCTTAAAAGATCTACCTCACAGCATAGGGGCAGTGTCCCAATAATAATAAAAACTGGAAGTGCCTCTAGCCCTCACTCCTCACACCCCCTCATCCCTCTCACACATTCACTCCAATGATCTATCCATGTTACAGCATGCCTTTAACTTATCCCATTGGCCTACATATCCTCAATACCAAACCATGTCCATCCACCCATCCCTCTTGCTCATCATACTCACTATGCAACGCTATGACACTTCCACGGCAACCACTATGCATTCTACATAGAACCAGTTACCAACCAATCAGCATCCTTTTGCCTCATGCAGTGTACAGTACTGTTTACTTTGGCCTTTTGGTATTATTGCTAGACTGTTAATACAGGGATCCAGTTAATGTCCTGGGGTCCTGGACTTTGAATCCTGCCATTATAGATGGTGGAATTTGTATTCAATAGAAGTCTGGAATTAAGAGACAAGTGATCCCCTTAAAACCATTCCTGATTGTCAGAAAAAGTCCATCTGGCTCACTGATGTCCTTTAGGAAGGAAACTTCTGGCCTGGCCTAGATGTGACTCCAGACCTAGAGGTATGTGGTTGACACTTAACTGCTCTCTGGCCAATAGGGATGGGTACAAAATGCAGGTCCAGCCAGTAATTCCCACATCCTGTGAATTAATAAAAACAAATGTGGTATTCTTACACCAGTCCTGTTGCATTTTACAGGAACACCCTCATGTGATACAGGGTTCATCTTATGCCCAAGGACATAAAGAACACTTTTCAAGATCTGATGCGAACAAGAACAGCAATTGATATCAGTCTTCCATTGGAAATGTACATTTATGTAGAAAAGCAAAATACTGCAGGTGCCAGAAATGAAATGAAAATACAAACTATGATACAACTCAGTATTATGGGAGAGAGACAGATTTCAGAGTCATAGAGTTACAGCACAAAAACAGACCCCTCGGTCCAACCCATTCATGCCGACCAGATATCCTCAAATTAATTTCATTCCATTTTCCAGCATTTGGCCTATATCCCCCTGAACCTTTCCTATTCACGTAGCCATCCATATGCCTTTAAAATGTAATTGTACCAGCCCCCACCACTTCCTCTTCTGTACATGCAGCACCCTCTGAATGAAACATTTGCCTCTTAGGTCCCTTATAAATCTTTCTCCTCTCAACTAAAACCTATGCTGTCTAGTTTTGGGATACTCCTGCCCTGGGGAAAAGACCTTGGCTATTCACCTTGCCCTTTATGGTTTTATAAACCTCTTGACATTGGCAATCTCACATTAGGAATGACGATAAAGAAGGTGCCACTTTTCTGTTAGCATGAGAACAGGGAAAGGTGCAGAGGTGAAAAGGGCAAGAGGCAGGGCATGCAATCGGTGTAAAGTGACAGATTAAATTACGAAAGAGATGATGGTTCAAGACAAAAGCAGTTGGTATTGTTAAAAGGAGTTTTGCAAAACAGTTGTGAATGAAATCTCTACTTCAAATCTTGACTCTTCCTTCCCATCCTCGACAACTATCATTGGATGAACATATGGATGAAAATTGAATAGTGTAGGTTAGCTGGGCTTCAGATTGTTTTCACAGGTTGGCGCAACATCAAGGGCCAAAGGACCTGTACTGCATTGTAATGTTCTATATTCTATGTTCGTATAACTCTATTTCCATTTCTGGGGATAGGCTGGCCACCAATGTTAACTATAAACCAACAAGTTCCATAGTTACCTTGACTATACATCCTCACACCCTCCCTCCTCAGTGACCAAGGCCTCAGACACACCTTCCAGTTGAAGTAGTGCTTTACCTGAACTTCACTCAATCTCATTTCCTGCATTTGCTGCTCACAATGTGGTCTCCTGTACACTGGGGAAACAACACGGCACGGTGGGCGGCACGGTGACACAGTGGTTAGCACTGCTGCCTCACAGCGCCAGAGACCCGGGTTCAATTCCTGCCTCAGGCGACTGACTGTGTGGAGTTTGCACATTCTCCCCGTGTCTGCGTGGGTTTCCTCCGGGTGCTCCGGTTTCCTCCCACAGTCCAAAAATGTGCAGGTTAGGTGAATTGGCCATGCTAAATTGCCCGTAGTGTTAGGTGCAGGGGTAAATGTAGGGGAATGGGTCTGGGTGGGTGCGCTTCGGCGGGTCGGTGTGGACTTGTTGGGTTGAAGGGCTTGTTTCCACACGGTAAGTAATCTAAAGCACATAGAATGGGTGACCACTTTGCAGAACACCAATGCTCTGTCCTCAAAAAAGGCCCTAAGCTTCCAGTTGCCTGCCATGTCAACAGACCACCTTGTTTCCTGGCCAATATCTGTGTGTCAGGCTTGCTGCTGTGCTCCAGAGAAGCTCAGCACAAGATGGAAGAACAGCTCCTCATTTTCCACTTGGGAACTCTACAGCCTTCTGGACTTAATATCAAGTTCAAACATTTTAGGGCTTGAGGTATCTTCTTCCATGTTCTTAACCTAACCCTCACACACTAGGTATTTTAATCACATTGCCTGCTACTACACACTATCCATTGCCAGCATCTAATTGTCCCCATTTGCAGTTATTCACCCTCCTAGGCTGTTTTCCACTCCTTTGTCTGTCTAAATATTCCTCTCTCTCTTTGGGTCTATCATTATCTCCACCTACCATTGACTCCTTATCCCCTCCCCCTATCTGCTGCATTAAAAATATCCTTTGCTAGCTCCCATCAGTTCTGAGGAAGGACCACTGGACCTGAAACATTAACTCTGATTTCTCTCCACAGATGCTACCAGACCTGCTGAGCTTTTCCAGCAATTTTTGCTTTTGTCTCTACTACAACGATTTGCTATAATTTGTACCTTTGGTCTGAAGTTCTCTTTTATTATTAATGAATACCACACTTTTTAAAAGATTCCTAATTAAGTCATGCAGTCATCAACTCTGTTGGTGAATGCAGCTCCTGGCCAACAGCAGCTTAGTCAAAATAATTATACATTCATATGATATGATGACATCTGTATTTTCCCTAGTGGGGCATTCCAGCCTGCAGACTGGGAATGCAGATTAAGCATGCTTTTTCACATTGACTGTGGGGATTTCCAAAGTCTTAGTTTTGAGAAGAGAATCGTGTACTGTGTACTGCTCTGGTATCTGCCTTATATACAAGAAAAAAGGAGATAACCACACAGGAGAAGGTGCAAAATAAATTTACAGGGATGCTCCCAGAATCAGAGGTTAAGTCTGTTAGGAAAGTTGAAGAGGCAGCAGTTTCATTCTCAAGAAAGGTGGCAGCTTGAGGAAACTTGATAGAGATCTTTCTGACTCTGCAAGTGTTTGTGTGGATTCACATAAAGACAGTGTTTGTCTCTACTTGCATAGAGTCCAGAACTAGGGATAATAAATATGAGATAGCTAATAATTAGTCCAATGGGGAATTCAGGAGAAACAACTTTATTCAGACAGTGGTTAGAAGATAAAACTTACTACTTCGAAAAAAAAGAGAAGTTGCTAATTCCGTTTGATTCGATTAAACGGTGTTTTGTTGGGATTTTCACTCATCTCTATTTTTACAGCATGTGCAACACAGAGGAATGATCCTGAGTGGTCATGGTGCATTCCTCTACATTTTTGAAGTTTATTCATGAGGATATGAGTGTCTTTGCAGTAAATAATACGAGGAATACAGATTATTGAAATATGAGGACAACTGAGAAAGTTCATTAGGGGTAGGCAATGGCCTAGTGGCATTATCCCTAGACTAATTATCCAGAAACCCATGTAATGTTCTGAGGACCTGTGTTCAAATCAAGCTCTGGCAAATGGTGGAATTAGAAATCTAATGTTGACCATGAAACTCTTGTTGATCATCAGGAACAACCCATCTGGTTCATTAGTACCCTTTACGGAAGGGTGGAATGGTGGCTCAGTGGTTAGCACTGATGCCTCACAATGCCATAGACCTGGGTTCAATTCCCACCTTGGGCGACTGTCTATGTGGAGTTTGCACATTCTCCCGGTGTCTGTGTGCGTTTCCTCCGGGTGCTCCGGTTTCCTCCCATAAGCCAAAGATGTGCAGATCAGGTGAATTGGCCATGCTAAATTGCCCATGGCGATAGTGCATTAGTCAGGGTAAACATGGTTCTGTTCACTGAGCTGGGAATTTGTGTTGCAGACATTTCGTCCCCTGTCTAGGTGACATCCTCAGTGCTTGGGAGCCTCCAGTGAAGTGCTTCTGTGATGTTTCCTCTGGCATTTATTGTGGTTTCTCTCTGCCGCTTCCGGTTGTCAGTTCCAGCTGTCCGCTGCAGTGGTCGGTATATTGGGTCCAGATCGATGTGCTTATTGATTGAATCTGTGGATGAGTGCTATGCCTCTAGGAATTCCCTGGCTGTTCTCTGTTTGGCTCCGTTAGAACACCGAATTGAGAATTCACCACAAAGGTATACAGGAAAGCCACACACAGACCAAGTCCTGAACTACAAAAGCAACCACCCCAACACCCACAAAAGAAGTTGCATCAAGACACTGTTCAAAAGGACTACAACACACTGCAGCACACCAGAACTGGAAGAAGAATACCTATACAATGTATTCGCCAAAAACGGATACCCCCGCAATTTCATCAACAGATGCCTAAGGGAAAGACAA
>NC_057721.1:64734704-64742595 GCF_004010195.1 Chiloscyllium plagiosum | reverse complement strand
TGGCACTCATCCACAGATTCAATCAATAAGCACATCGATCTGGACCCAATATACCGACCACTGCAACAGACAGCTGGAACTGACAATCGGAAGCGGCAGAGACAAACCACTATAAATGCCGGAGGAAACATCACAGAAACACTTTACAGGAGGCTCCCAAGCACTGAGGATGTCACTTAGACAGGGGACGAAATGTCTGCAACACAAATTCCCAGCTCGGTGAACAGAACCACAACAACGAGCACCCAAGTTACAAATCTTCTCACAAACATTGATCAGGATAAATATAAGCTAGGGGAATGGATCTGGGTGGGTTACTCTTCAGAGGGTCGGTGTGAACTTGTTGGGCCAAAGGACCTGTTTTCATACTGTAGAAAATCTAATCTAATCTAATTGAAACTGCCATCCTTACCTGATCCGGCCTCCATGTGACCCCTGACCCACAGCAATGTGGTTGACTGTCAACTGCAATTGGGGATGGCCAACACATGCCGTAACACCCATAATCCTCATGAATAAACTTCAAAAATGTAGGGGAATGCACCATGACCACTCAGGATCATTCCTCTGTGTTACATGCTGTAAAAATAGAGGTGAGTGAAAATCCCAACAAAACACCATTTAATCAAATAAAATGGAATTAGCAACTTCTCTTTTTTCAAACATGTTTAATTTGGATGCAATGTGAGATTGGCCCTTGAATAGTCAAATCTGGATTCTGAAGTTGCTATTGTCAAAAAGATTTTCCTCACCTGTAACTGAACACTGACTAGATGGGACTTGAACATTAACACTAATCAGAACCATAAATACAAATATATTGTAAGGAGCTCCTAACTTTTATTTTGGCTAAAGTGGCGTTAAATTGTTGAAGTGATAATAAGACATGCTTGCTCGTAAAGTCTGGATTTAGTTCTCAATTTTGGTGGTAATTGATGGTTCTCGTATTTTGGAGTTGCCTGGAGGTGTTAAAGCGATACTGACAGGATTAGCACATGCATGCTGATTAGGTACTATTCGATAGAGCAGCATGCACTGGTACTGCACAACCACTTCCTCTGCAAGTGTGGAGTGCTCACACTGGCACATGTTGCAGGATAACAAGAGTGTGCTAGTCCTGGTGGAAGAGGTTTGGAGGGGTGGGTGGTGGTTTGTAAGAGGGAGGAGGAGTGGGTTGGTGGGGTGATGTTTGTGGGTAGTCTGCACTTTGTACCTGTCTCCTCTTTGGGGAAAACTGGGAAGTGGGAGGGGTAGGGAGCGACAGAAGTAAGAGAAAATAAAATATTCTCTTTTCATTGTACCATGCACCCCCCTTTGTTTTACATCCAGATAGCTGCTTCCTATCACTTGCAAGTAATGTCAGCACTCTTTCTGTTCTTTCGCACCACCTCCTGGTGTCGTTCACAGGATACTCGGCCCAATCTTTTCTCATCATGATAAGAGACTGAAAGAATAAATGGATTGAAATATCCATGTACACAAATCTGTAAAAGCTGACAAATGAGTACAGAAAGTAGTGAGACTTAAGGGATGTGGGCACCATGGGTCGGCCAGGTTTTTTTAATGTCTGCTCTTGTTGCCCTTGAGAAGGTGGTGGTGAGCTCCAGTCTACATGCAGGTTGACCCACAATGCCATTAGGGAGGGATTTCCAGGATTTGGACCCAGCGACAGTGAAGGAATGCCGATATATTTCCAAGCTATATTTCCAACAGGCCGAATGGCCTAAGTATTTTGTTTGAACAGAGTCTTCAGGACCCATCTGGAGGTTTTAAAACAACGAGTGGAAGAACTTTATTGGGTGGGAGACAAAGATTCAGTCTCCTAACGGCAGGTTGAGGTTTTAGAATTAGGGTCTCAGAAACTTTCATGAGGTGGGGCTTTTTAAAATCTGTTTTGCATTCATTAGCATGTCATGAATACTGGTGCACACCACAACACAATGAAATCCCACTCAGATGTGCAATCCTGTTATGCAAAACCAGGAAACGTGTTCACAAACCCGACTCGATATAAGAGGTGTGTCCTTGGCACGGTAGATTTGTTCCTCCAGGCTCTGGTGAAGATAAAGCTTTCCAGTAATTTGGCTCGTTCATAATCAAGGTGCTTCTTTTTGTAAATATTTGTAGTGTTGGGGTTGAAACCTCTCCCGAATGAAGCGCTTTCCTGATGAAACATCGATTTTCCTGCTCCTCGGATGCTGCCTGACCTGCTGTGCTTTTCCAGCACCACTCTAATCTTGACTCTAATCTCCAGCATCTGCAGTACCCACTTTCACCTTGAAACCTCTCCCTGTTGATCAGTCCATGAGAAACATCAGACATAAGAAGAATGGTTTGTTGCTAATAAATGTGAAGGGTGAAGCCTGATGGGGCAATGAGCCTACAGAATATGAGGCAGCCACACTGGCTGACATTAGCAAAGATGAATGGGGCTGGCAAGCAAGCTTGAACTCAAGACAGGCCATTCAGCCCCTCGAGCCTGTTCTGTCATCAAATGAGATCGTGGCTGATATGAGGCCGAATCTCATATAACATCCTTCAGCTCAGATCTCTTAATACCTATGCTTACCAAAAAAGTATTTCTCTCAGATTTAAAATTAGCAACTGATCCAGCATGAACTGTCATTTGTGGAAGAGAATTCAAAACTTCTGTCAAATTTTGTGTGCAGAAATGCTTCTTAACATCACTCCTAAATGATCTAGCCCTAATTCTCAGACCAAGCCCCAGGTTCTCGAATCCCCCACCAATGGAAATGGTTTATCATTGTTTCCCCTGTCTATCCCTATGCCTTGAAAACTTCAATCTGACCACACCTTAACCTTCTAAGTTTTCTACAAAGCATGCCTAACTTGTATAATTTCACCTCATAACTTAAAATGAAGTTTAATTCAATATGTCGTGTTTTGTGGTTGTGTCTTTGTCCCATTCCAGGCTTTGGTTAAAAGCCATTGGAAGTGTTCTTCACCTATTGTGATGAAAGGTCATTGAGCTGATGATATGTGAACTGCTGAGTGCTGTAGCTCCTTTTATACTTTAAGCGTGAACCACTGTGATGCACTCGTATTTCATTGGTAGCTGCAATGAAGCGACAGACCATCGACTGCACATGAGGCATCTGGTAGACATGCCTGTCATCTGTGTGTGATAGGCGCCTGCAGTGGCAACCTTACAATGCTAACTCACACTCATAGGAGCACGGAGCATTGAATAAAGTGGTACATACTTGACCGAGTGTAGCAGATCATTCATCCTCTTGTGCCACTTGAGATATCCATAGGTACTGCCCTCTGCAGACACCTCTATCCAGGCAGTGTCAGGTAGGGTAGCCTCCTGTTGCCTTCCTTGGGAAAATAACTTGCCTTCTCCCCTGGACAATCTTCAGGAAAACCTCTGGGGAGACATTGCTAAAGAATGGTGCCACACTTAGCCTGGTCTCTTACAGCTTCAGGAGGTGGGGGTGATGAGCAGAAGTTGAGTAATGCGCCTGACATTACAGAGAGGGAAGTACTGTCTGGTTGTCTGTTAAATACTGTGTCTAGAAGTTACAGTTCAAAAGATCACAGTGAGGTGCAGAATGTCCCATCTATAAAATTTGTAATCTTATCCACACATGCATATGCAGTGAGTTGAACAGAACAAAATTGCGTGTAAAAACTCAAACAGTCCTGAGCAGAATTCTCTCCAACTTTTAGCCCTGTCACCAAATTTAGTCTCAAGAAAATTTTGCCCAATGTTTCTGGTTATAACTCAAAAGAGTTAAAGGGCAGCAAAGGATATGGAACAAAGGTGAGTAAATGGAGCTGAGATACAGATCAGACATGATTGAATTGGATGGCCTATTCCTGTTTCTGTGTTTCTCAGTGTCAAACATTGTAACAACATCATCAATCACTTTTGTAAGATCTAATCACTGCCGCCTGACACACAGCTTATTATCTTCTGATGTCTGTCCATGTGCAAAGAGGATTGTCAAAACCTCACTCCCAGCCTGACTCACTTGAAGTAAATCTTATCATTACCTTCAAGTTTAGATGGAAATATTTGGATAAAATTAAATCAAGTTAACGCAGACAAAGAAAACAGGTGACTCACTGTGATAAAATGCTACGTGGCCCAAAAGCAATAACATACATCATTATCTCAGCTACATGAAGACAATTTTGCCTTACAGCAAATTAAAATAATTTAGAATCAAATACCATACAGCACAGGGGGAGGCCATTTGACCCATCATTCCTGTGCCAGCTCTTTGAAAGACTTAATGAAGAAATCTCACTTCCCTACTCTCCCTCTCTAGCCTTACAAATCTTTCCTTTTAATTCTCTATCCATTTTCCAGTTAAGAATTCCACTGAATCTTTCTCCATCACCCTTTCAGGCTGTACATTAGTAACTGTACATTCAACAATAGTAACTTGTTGAATATATTCTCATCCTCCCTTCCTAACATTTTGTTAATTATCTAAAAATTAATTTAAAGTATCAATGTGTCCTTATTTCCTATGCACTATTATATCAACTTCTTGGCAAGTTGCAAGTTGTTCTTTTCTGTGGCAGAAACTGTGTATTTTAACACGAGGGTTGTTGACGGTTGGGCGTAAGTTTGATGTTCCACTCTTTTCAACTCTAAACTTTGACTAACAAATTGCAGAAAACCTCTGACCAGACCCACATCCAGCTCGGTATGTGTGTTTGCTGAACCAGCCAGGAACTGCATCTGCTTTAACCTAGAAGCACCTCAGCCATGTTGGCTGCTGGCAGTGAAAGTGGGGACCAATGAAGGAAAAGATCAAAAAGCAAACAACAATAGCCTTTAAATTTGCTACCAGTTCATAATGAAAATAATTTCATAATGGAAATAACTGCACAGAGGCCGGTATCCCGCCACCAAGTCACCCTTTCGATACTTGTGCACAGTACATTGTCTGTGGCTAGCCAGCTCAGAGTCAGTCCCCTGGACTGAGGAGATTCTAAATCCGCTGGTTATATTTTTTTAATTGGTAGTGCTTATATTTTCCCCAGCACCTGTGTGTGTGTGTATGTGTGTGTAGGTGTGAGACACAGTGAAGAACAACAGGTGTACAAATCTTTATTCATTTTCCACCACCAGGAAGAAAGGAAACACCCGATTGGCCAAAGATAAGGAATGCCCTTCTCATCAACGGGCAATACCCCCAGTTGTATTCTTTTCTTCTTTTTTTACTGTAGTGATAGTGACTGCTTGTGCAGCTGAGCACAGCTCAAAAGGTAAAGGAAAGAAAACAAACAAACCCAGCAAAAAACAATAAAGAAAGCCAAATGAACAAATGTCTTCCCTAAACAAGGGGAAAGAAAGAAAAAACTCTCCTCCTCCAAAAGAAAGCAGGAATCAACAACAACAGTAACACACTGACTGTAGCACCCGCCAGCAGAGTCAGTGCCCCAAAACTGAGGAGACTCTAAATCTCCTGGTTATAATATTTTATGAAACCCCACTCTACTGCCTAACTGCGGTAGTGCTTATAGTTTCCCCAGCACCCATGTTGTGAGTGTGCAGGTGTGAGACACAGTGAAGAACAACAGGTTCTTTAATCATCTTCCACCACCAGGAAGAAAGGAAACACCTGACTAGCCATGGACAGGCAACACCCTTCTCATCAACGGGCAATATCCCCTGGTTGTTTTTTTTTTAATTTTAACCCCCACACTACCACCTAAGTGCGGTAGTGCTTATTTTATTCCCTGGTTGTATCGGTCAGCCAGAGCTTCCTGATTGGCCCAGGTTAACAACTCCAATCAAGGCTCTCATAGTCAATGAGATCCACCTGGTTCCAATCACTATGATAACATGATGTGAGAGTTTACCACATGTATGGTCATAAGATCATGGATTAAGGATTCTTTCTTTATTCCACTGGCATTAGGTCTTTAAAATCATGAAAGGAAATTATTATTAAACTAGGAAGATGGAATATGTACACGGCAGCTAGTTGGTGGCTCACATCTGTTTGAGGAAACCCTTGTCTATCTCTCCTGCTCTCCATGAAGCCTTTTCTTCCAGTGAGAGTCCAAGCAGCCGCTTGAGATCTCCTGCTTGGAGCCTTCTCTCAACATTGCCACCAGCTGCTGAAGGCCTTTTACATACTCCCCAACTGAGACTTGTCATTTTGGTAATTGTATAGAGTACACAGTAACCATTTATGAAACGGTTGCATGATCAGCAGGTTTGAAAGCTCCATGATGTCTGGAATGTTCAGACCCACATTAGTGACAGCATTCTCTCCTTGCAGCTCTGATCTGAGATGATGGTAAAGGTTGGAATGATGACCAGCATTTGCTCAAGAAGATCCACTTATCCTCTTATCTGTACTAATACTTTCCATGGGAGCTAACCGGAGTTGTTGCTTCAGTTGCTGCCTCTCACAAGTCATCCCTGCACCCCCTTCCATAATTGGAGAAGTAGAGTCAGCCTCCCTGACTGGATGCGCCCCTTGGATTTGCAATGCACAGATCACTCGAGGATTCCTCACTGCTATCCAGATCCACTCCATTCAAGCTGCCTCAGACTGACTCTTCAGACTCCACAACATCACTGAGTGAGCTGCTTGTCTCCACATCAACCAGCAGACCTCTGCCCTCAAGCAATTCCCCTCTGTGAGGTATTCTCTAATGATGCCCTTCAGTTACTGATTCACAACGTAGCTATTGCTATCTGTGTCGAGCTATTTGATGACTTATTGAGGTTCAGGATTCAACAAATCCTGTACCTTAGTCCACCAACTGATATCCTGACTTTGCAGGATTACCTGTACGTTGATAGGAAGGTCAATCCTGTCAGCTTTATAATCATTCATCATTTCTTCTTCCCGGCACTTCTCTCTCTGTTCAGTCTTCTTGGACACCATCTGAAACGCCTGGCTTAAATTCACGGGATGCTCATCTATCTACTCAGTGACTGCCATCTCCATCACAAGATGTGGTGATTACCTGGAGGTGGTCCATAGGAAGGTCTGGGTCTCATCCAAAGAAGAGATAGTGTGACAAGGATGGTTTGCACAGTTACACCAAGTGGGAGTTACATACAACATGTGACACTATAACAAGTCCTGATATCTACCAGCTGGAGAGAACTGGTCTCCATGCATCTTCAAAAGCAGTGATGATGCAGTGTGTGAAAGAACAGCCTGATTCCCAGCTACTCAAATCGCTCAAGGGACATTTATTGTTGTCCCCACAAATCCTTGTAAGTCCTCAAATACCCATTGCTAACTTGTTGAACATTGTCTTTTCTTGCCAATATTTCCCAATAAGCTTCCCTGCGCAAATGCTTTATTACAAGCTTGACCTACTCATTCATTGAGGCTTCTGGATGCTATCACCAACTGTTTGTCTTCAATCATTAGTACATCAGGCTTTCTGCAGTCTTCCTTCACTTGAAAAGCTAAATGGCCTACTCCTGCACCTATCTTCTACGTATCCTTCTCAGTAGGAAATGGAATATCTGACCAGAAGTACTGTTTCCTTTCTCCAATGGATCAAGGGAACTCTTGAGTCTGTGCCTGGCTGTGGCCTAAAAGGCTGATTATTTCCGCAAGGACCTAACCTGCCAATGATCCTGCAGCAGCTTTAGGCTCCTGCAAGGGCCTTGCTCAGGAAGTCTGCAAAGACATTAGAGAGGGCTGAAGAAAGCGTTAGGAAAATGGGTCCCAGAATAAGGGAGTTCAGGTACATGTTTGAACTTTATTGCTGGAACAGCACAGCAGGTCAGGCAGCATCCAGGGAACAGGAGATTCGACGTTTCGGGCACAGGCCCTTCTTCAGGAATGAGCAGAGAGTGTTCAGCAGGAGAAGATAAAAGGTAGGGAGGAGGGACTTGGAGGAGGGGCGTTGGAAATGTGATAGGTGGAAAGAG